>NW_017306477.1:319521-326478 GCF_000935625.1 Nanorana parkeri | reverse complement strand
AGGGGGGGGGGGGGGGATGAACCAAGGAAGGCAAACTATAGCTGCACTTCAGGTTTACATATCTGTTGGGTACATGATCAATCATTCCAATGATGACACAAAAGTTTTGCGAGACAGTTAGATTACTAGCCTGCAGATGAAAAAACCTGCTGAACAGCCATGACGGCATGACTCCATCACTGAATTCTTTCACCTAGTTTTCTGCTTGAACAGTTGGCTTTTAAAAATGTTGTTTTCTTGTTTTAAATAGAATGCGGCGGTAGAGTAGACTCTTTCTTAGGTCTTTTTGTTTTAAAGGAGAACTATGGGGGTCAGTGTTTTTCCCCATAGTTCTCCTTAGGGTAACGGGAGGACACAAACTAGTGTCCTCCCGTTACCCTAAGCTCAGTATACCGCGAGCTACAGCTTGCGGTATCTGATACGCCGCAGCCGGAGCGGATCCTGACCTGGTGCATTTTTTATTGGTTTACTCAATATATTAAAATATTTAAAATATATATATAAATAAATAAATAGCATAACTTCGATTACATAACTAGTGCTTGGCTAGAAAGGCCCAAGCACACCAATAATAATAAAACAGGTTTCAATATCTTTTAAAATGTCCCCCTCGGGATGGTGACGGACCACATAAAACAATGCGGCGACAGGAATGTCTCACAACGTGGTATTGGGTGGGAGGGTGGTAAGCTCCTCTGGATGTCAGCTGGAGAAAGGTGACAAGGTCACAAGGGATCTGAGTTTATATAACCCTCTTCAGCCAATCAGAGGCTGTTGAAGCCAGCAACTTTTTCTGCCTAAAATCAGGTAAGTTTGCCTGGATATTGCAATGACCACTCCTGTAGGGAGAGAGAAAAAAAGAGCGGGAAAAGCAGCAACATGCGCAGCGTCTGGTGGAGTCACACGTCTGTTGGGGGGGCCACAATTTGATGTTCTTGCCTCGGGGCGCAAAAGGAGCTAGCTACGGCTTTGACTGTAGATCCTTAGTGCCCTCCTCGATTGTAGGAGAAGAGGAAGCATTCCGTTGTCTCATGAGACATCTCCTTGCGGTCAGAAGGCAGATGTGTATCCAGTCTATCCGCATGCAGGAAGGTCTGCTCAGGCCCTGGGGCATCCAGACCGGGTGACACCCAGCGGTGTTGTCATCGAGCGTGCGCAGATATCTGATTGACGCCTGCCGGCGGCCATCTTGGTGATGGGCGCCGGCAGAGAGAGGAGGGAACGTTCACCCGGCGAGATGAGGTATGCCGCCAGGTCCCCTCCTCTCTCCTGACACTGTCGGGCTATCGATCCATAACCGAGTGCCCAACTTTTTAGAGGGGGCGACACCAAATTTCTGTCAGTCATTTTGGCGTCACCCCTGCAATGGTATCACCCGGGTGTGGGCCGCACCCCCAACCTCCCCGCCCCCCCGTGACACCACACTCAGACCATCTGATGGTGGAGTAAAGTATCCAAACAAGTAAAGAATAGGATCCATTGGAGGCGCCCAGGAGAGAATATGCTTGCTGTAGGAACACACTTGTCCACAGAAACTGGATACTGAAGCACAAGACCATAGACACACAGTGTGTCAAAGTAGGACGTTGTTAAGCACATTTCGGGCAACTGGATCTCTCTTAGGTCTTTATTGCTGTCTTTGTCTCCCTTGGTCAGTTTTACCCTGGCCACTACCACCAGGTCAGAAAGAGAAAGGAAATCTAACATTTTACCATTGTCACCAGTACAGGAACAAAGAAGAAATCTTCCAATACAGAAGCTTGTCCCAGTTATTTCCCTTAATTTTGGAGAGATTTCCCCTTTGTTGTATCTCTGGGGAGGTTCAAGGACATAGACGTGACAGAAGTCACTTTATAAACATAAATAAATAAAATAAATAAATAAAATAAAATAGATAAATAAAAGAAATATGAATAAAATAAAAACAATTTTTTTTTATTAATAAACCACAACAAAGTTCACTCTAGTGAACTGCAATAAATGTTTTGCTCAGTACAACAAGAAATGTTAACTGGGCTAAGCATAAAAACTAGACATGTGCACTGCCAAAAAATTCGTTTAGTTTCGTTTCGTTTTAAATTCGGATTTGTGTTATTTCGTTTTTAAGGATTCGGGTGTGAAAGTCAATTCGGATTCGGACGAAATTTGGTAGCGTTAGTACGAACGTTCGTTTTCTGTTCGTATTCGTTTCGTTCGTTCGTTTGCAGCAAAAGTGACATTTGAGGGGGAAAAATATTTTTCTCCTTCTCTAATGTCACTTTTCTCCAACGAACGAAACGAATAAGAACAGAAAACGAAACGAACGTTCGTACTAACGCTACCGAATTTCGGAAATGGAAATTCGGATTCGTTTGCATTCGTTATGTCTGTAATTCGGAATTCGGATACATCCGAATGTCCGAATTTCCGAAAATTCGTCTGAATTTCGATTCGGAACGAAACGAATCGCACATGTCTAATAAAAACACTTAGGCCGGGTTCACACTGTTCCGATGCTCTAAGGCCTCATTCACACGAGAATCGGCCGGCACGTACAGCTCCGTGCTGCGTGCACAGCCGCATCGGGCAGCTCCCGGGAAGGACAGGTGCTGTATGTGATTAGTACGCAGCCCCTGTCCTTGTCTATGGAACTACATGGCCGACGGCCGTACGCCGCCCTACGCTCACCTCAAGTGCAGGTCCGGTGCGAGTGCGTGTTTCCTGGCTCGTACGCAGACAGGATCCATCCTGTCAGCGTACGAGTACGCTCTCCTGCACCCGCATGGACGTGCAGGGCGGGTGAGCGTAGGGGGGCGTACGGCCGCGTAGTCCCATAGAGAAGGATGGGAGCTGCATACTAATCACACGCAGCACCTGTCCTTCCCGGGATCTGCTGCTGTACGTGCCGGCCGATTCCAGTGTGAATGAGCCCTAATACTCTCATGTTTGAATGGGCTGCTAATGCACTCCAACGCGGCAAACCTCTTACCTGACCTTTTTTCGTAAATGCAACCGACAATAACGCACGGTAGTTCACTGTGGCAAGCTGCTGCACAGGAAGGGCTGGATTAACCATTAAGCAGAATAAGCACATGCTTAGGGCACTAAGGGGATGGGTAGGTGAGGGTTACAACCTTTTGTGAGGTTTTTTTGGATGGTTTTCCTCTCACTTTCTGTAATGACTGTGGGGCAGGAAGTGAAGGGGAGATTCCCTTCAATTCCTGCCACTCAGCTGCTATATTAAGTGAGAGGAAAACCCTCCAAAGTGATGGAAATCCCCATTTTCATCGCTCCCCTGGCGATCCTCTTCTCCCCCTCTGCTCCGGCTGCGAGTTGAAGAGGATAGGATATAAATAATTGTTTCTTACGCTCATCAGCTTCATCTAGTGGCCATAATGTGGTGTTGAATTACATTCGGCCTAAAAAGAAAGTTAATTTTTGCCCCCATATCTCCCAGAACGAAAGTTCACAGAATTGCGGGGTGAATATCTCTGTGAATTGTCAGATAGAATAGAATGTCCTTAATGTCTTGTCGGTTAAGCAATGGAGGGGCCTGAGGAGGAGCACCATTGCTGGGCTGTACATTGCCTCCTTGCCCCACACTGCAAGGGTTAACTGCTTGTGTTTGCCTAGGAGTCGGGGAAAAGCTGTTTCACTTACCTTACCCCCGCTATCCCATTGGTCGTCACTCTCTTCTTCTCCTGTTCCGGCTGTAGACTGTCCCTTCACATACAATGTAGGGCTATGGTGTCTCCACTGTACTTAATGTAAGTGAGCCATAGATTGCCACAGCAAAGGGGAGCAGGAGACTGGTCTAGCAGCATGGAAGGAGCCGGTGGGAGCGGGAATCAGGTAAATAACACAGCTTTTACCTAGGCATAAATGAGCAGGTAATCCTTGCACTGAAAGTTGAATGTAATATGAGGAAAATATCCCATTATGGCCACTAGATGGAGCTCAGGAGCATAGGAAATACATACTTATTTCCTATGCTCCTGAGCTCCATCCAGTGGCCATAATGTCGTATTTACCTCATATTACATGGGACGTGGAAAAAAAATATACTTACAACGTTCATTTTTGCCTCCATTAGCACAGAACAGGTGTTTACAGAGTTTTGGCGGACGAATGGCTCTGCAAATTGTTCATAAATACACCTCTTAAAGTGGATCTTTAGGCAAAAACTTAATTTTTTTAGGTTTGGATGGAGTGGTGAGGAGGTAGGCCCCCTGTTAAGTTTTTTTTATTGCAGTATGTGTCCCCATTAAAGAGAGTCACCCCTCTTTTTATACCAGTGACCATTTTTACCAAGAAAGAAAATTGGAGGATATCCCAAGTTCTCCCCGAACAAGAGTCAAAGGGGAATCGTCACCTGTTCCAGGACAACTGTCTAAGAGGGGAACTCCCCTTACTTCAAGTGATTTTCTCTAACTTCCTGTGTCTCTGGGACAGGAAGTGAAGGGGAATTCTGGGACAAAAAGAGCAAACAATGATCTGACAGGGTTTAAACTCTTCCCTACCCTGTTCAAAGCTAAAAAAAAAACGTTTGGCCAGTACCAGGGGCAACTGTGACCCTCCAGCTGTGCTTTACCTACAAATCCCAACATGCCTCTTCAACTGGGAGCCATTCCTGTGAGAATCTTGCATTGCCCCATGGGACGTCTAGTTCTGCAACAGCTGGAAGGCTCCCTGGTCCAATGAGTGAAGGGCCTCTTTAGATATTAATTTAATCCGTAACTCTGGAATGGTTTACTTTCTCAGTGACAGTCAAACAATTTTTAAAATGTTAACAGCAGTGACAACATTAATACGGAGCACGCACACGATCATAGACTACCCTCCTTACGGGTGTGAACTTGCTATGAACGGTTCACTTGAACTGACAAAATTAATTTAAAAACTGATACAATAGACCAGCCTGGAAAGTATAAACTTATACAGATAATAGCAGGCAAATTATTACGGCCCAAGATCAATTTTAAAGGCACCCTCCGCCTTTCTGACCATATTTCATGTTACATATTTAACGTATTACATGAAATATGGTCACATTGCCACCCCCTCTCCCACCCCCACCGCCCAATACTTACCTGTGTTCTTCTCCATGCTGCATTCTGTATTTCCTTTAATTCATTCACTCATACTCTCTGTGAATGAAAAGTCCCATCTGACACCACAGCAGAGGGACTCCTAGTTCTCAATGGACTACAGATAGGGTGACTGCTCCTTGTAGCCCATTGCACTTATAGCCCATTGCACTTGTAGCCCATTGCACTTGTAGCCCATTGCACTTGTAGCCCATTGCACTTGTAGCCCATCGCACTTGTAGCCCATTGCACTTGTAGTCCATTGATCATTGCATATGTTTGATCACGGTTGCAATGCTGTGGAGGCTCCAATGTAAAGAAAACAACAAATGCAAATTTTTTACTTCATCAGTGTGCGTGCAATTATTATTTTTTGGAGTATGCCTTTAATAAAAGAAGTTAATTTTTAAAAGCATGAGGTCACCTGTCTGACCATGTATCATGTTGCACCCATTACTTTTTTGAATTTGGTGCGGCTGTGCGTGGCTCCTCCCACACAGCCAGGTCATCCATTCAGACTAGGTTCACATTTGGGCGATCTGTAACCACGTGGAAATCGTGCACAAAACCACGTGGATTGCCACGCGGTCACGGAGTCTCCCTCCACAGCTGAATGCGCTGCCGGTCCCCTTAATTTTCAAATGGCACCCAGTCGCTCTGAGATTCCGCCCGTGCTATTGAACACGATCACTGCTATAAAAGCCGTGCTGCGTGTTGCAAAAAAAGGTACTTGTACCTTTTTTTGGTGATTGCTGCGCGGATGTAACCTCATTGAAATCAATGGGGCCACGCGACAATCACTGTGTGCGCCCAAACACGATTGCGCGGTTCTGGGACACGCGTCCTGGGATCGCTTAGATTTGAACCTAGCCTCACAGATCTTTTGACAGGAATGGGGAAACCACAATTCCCATCAGCCACTGCGGCAGAGGGATTCATAGCTGTCAATTAAATACAAGTGAGGACAGCATGTACTGTATTTATTCTTCCTCCCATCCATGTTTCTAAATGATACAGACATGGACGGAAGGAACAGTCTGCGGGTGCCAGAGCATTGCACCTATTATGTACTGATCCTGGTAGCAATGCTTTACTGGCTCCTATGCAGTAAAATAATAAATGCACTTGTTTTCCTTTATGAAGAAGTGTACATTTATTATTATTATTATTACTATTACTCAAAAAGTGGAATTTCCCTTTAATTATGATATTTCCTCATGGTTGCAATGCTTTTCAGGATCCAATACAAAAAAGCAAACAATAATAAATACACTTTTTTCCTTAATCAATGTGTGTACATTTTTTTCTTTGCCTCTAATAAAAGAAACTATTTTGTAAAATGTGGCAGGGACCCGAGAGGTGATTACTCCAATAACACCCCCCATCCCCCTCCTGGACCCCCAATGGAGGGAGCGATCCACTGCCATGTACACTGTTCTGTAGTAGTTGGCTGGCACTCGTGTGATGAAAGGGATGGGCGGGGTCTTCTATCTCCATACACCCAGCCCGGGGCACATTGTGTACACAGCTCCGGACTTCATCTACTACACCGCGGAGCTGCAACTTACTCCGAGCAACCGATCCGTCCACTTCTAGCCCCGACCAGCCCGGACTGAGCGATGCGCCGTCGTTGGATGAGAGGACTGTGTGTGGTGGCTGCGCTGGCCATGTCTGCGCTCTTCTATGGCCACTACTACACATCGCTGGTGGCCACAGAGAGGTAAGAAGCGGAGCGGAGGGATGACTGCTGCTCAAGTCCGCTGTGATGTTCTCTATACATTCTTCTCACTTTGTAATTGTCTGGTGTTGGCTGATCGCACTTAACCTTCTCAGATGCTGCTGGGATTCCACTTCTTTACTTATTCCTTTCTCACAATTCCATTATTTATAT
>NW_017306477.1:302322-319177 GCF_000935625.1 Nanorana parkeri | reverse complement strand
TATATATATATATATATGTATATACACACACACACACACACACAGTATTTCACTTTATCATGATTCTACATATTTACCTATCTATTTATCACAATTCAACTTCCTAACCTTTCCTTTTATAATTCTATTTTACTATCTATTCCTTTATCAAGATTCCACTTCCTTAACTATCCCCACATCACAATTCCAATTTCTTACTTATCCCTGTGTTTCCAGTCCCATTATTATATATTCCTTTATCAAGATTCCACGTCCTTACCTATTCTTTTATAACTCCATTTTACTATCTGTACCTTTATCATAATTCCACTTCATTACCTATCCCCAAATCGCAATTCCACTTCTTTACTTATCACCTATCATAATTCCACTTACTCACTTAGCCCCTTATCATAATTCCACTTTCTTACTTATTCCCTTATCATAATTCTTATTCCTTACTTATCCCCTTATTATAATTCCATTCCTTACTTATCCCCTTATCATAATTCCACTTCCTTACTTATTCCCTTATCATAATTCCACTTCCTTACTTATCCCCTTATCATAATTCTTCTTCCTTACTTATCCCCTTATCATAATTCCACTTCCTTACTTATTCCCTTATCATAATTCCACTTCCTTACTTATCCCCTTATCATAATTCCACTTCCTTACTTATCACCTTATCATAATTCCACTGCCTTACTTATCCCCCTGTCATAATTCCACTCCCTAACTTATCTCCTTATCATAATTCCACTTCCTTACTTATCCCCCTGTCATAATTCCACTTCCTTACTTATCCCCTTATCATAATTTCACTTCCTTACTTATCCCCTTATCATAATTCCACTTACTTACTTATCCCGTTATCATAATTCCACTTCCTTACTTATCTGTTTATCATAATTCCACTTCCTTACTTATCCCCTTATCAGAATTCCACTTTCTTACTTATCCCTTTATAATTCCACTTCCTTACTTATCCCCTTATCATAATTCCACTTACTTACTTATCCCCTTATCATAATTCCACTTCCTCATTTATTCCCTTATCATAATTCCACTTCCTCACTTATCCCCTTATCATAATTCCACTTCCTTACTTATCCCCTTTTAATTCTTCTTCCTTAGTATAGAGTAACAGTGTAAAAGCTGGGCATGCATGGTTAGAATTTAGCTGTTTCTGGAATGTTTGAGTGTCTAATAGGTAATGAGGTCAAACCAAGGATCGGTTTGTAACTGTAATGATTAAAAAATTGAAGGAGCAGAATGGATAATTTTTCTCAAACAAACAAAATTCTAACAGTGAATGTTTTTTGTTCGATAGGGAAATTCCAAAATTAATTGTTAAAACCAATCAAAATTTCAGACAACATTCATCAAGTCTCTGATGGCATCATTGAATGTTCTGATGAAATTTCTCATACGAATGTTCGTACGAAATTCTAACTGTGTACACTCAGCATAAGAACTGACAAAATTGCACAGCTTTACACACAAAGTTTTTCAATCCATTATACTGGTATCAGTCTCGTACATCTTGCAAAAGCAAGCTTGCTATGGAAGGGGGGAGCAAGGTTCTCTATTCCATGGTGGTTCTCAAATGTAATTAATTAAACAGGAAAACCCATTTCCTATTGGCTAATTAACTGTTTGAAGCAAATTCAGGTATGCCTGTAATGCGTACAGATTACATCCTCTGCTAAATCTGATCACTATCTGTGATCTTTGTCATGTTTGTTAGCACGTAACGGAGTAAGTGTTAACAAAATTAGAGGCAAGAAGGGCTAGATGGTCAAGTTTTTTAATTGTTGTATGTGTCCATTGGGGAGATTTACTTTCTCTTGCTGTCCCAAATCTGAGGGAAACGCCTTGTTAGACAGCTGTCACTAGAACAGGTATCCCCATTGGAAACTTTCCCTTAAACCTTTGGATTTCCCATCACTGTCTGTATTATTAACAGTGGTCACCAGGATACATGGAGAGGGTGTTTATTTGTTTTTTCAGCAGAAACACAGGTAGCAATAAAAAAAAACTTCTTATCTTTCCATACCCTAGCAACTAGTGTTTATGGGGTGACCAAAATTGGTTTCTCTGTTCAAATACTTTCATTTATTTGAGTGGCTTGGGTCATTGAAACAGTTTCTTGGATTGTTCCAAAAACGATTAGAAGAGGTTTCAAAGGAATACATCGCTATATTTTATTCATTGAAGTGATTTGGGTCATTAAAATAGTTTATTGGCTTGTTGTGAAAAATGATTAGAAGAAAAGGGTTCAAAGGAATACATTACTATCTTTTTAATTCATTTGTTGGGGGTTATTGAAATAGATCTCAAAAATGTTAACAAGGGGGTTCAAAGGAATACATGTCATGACTATCATTCATTCTTAGGTTATGGTCATTGAAATAGTTCTTTGGCTTGTTCTGAAAACCATAGAAGAAGATGGTTCAAATGATTACATGACTATCTTTCATTCTTGGGTTGTGGTCATTAAAATAGTTCCTTGACTTGTTCTGAAAACCAGAGAAGAGGATGGTTTAAAGGAATACATGGCTGTCTTTCACCCATTTGAGTGTTTAGGGCCATAGAGATAGTTCCTTAGCTCAGAGTTGGACAAATCCCAGGAGCCAGGTAGTCAATGCTCCTTAAAAATGACAGCTGGCGCCTAACTTTTGAAGTTTTCTCTAATTGTTGTCAATGGAGCTGGCTCCTGGATTGGACAGACTGGCTCATGAATTCGGTATTAATTTGTCCAACCCCTGCTTTATCTTCTTCTGAAAAACATTAGAAGAAAAGGGTTCAAAGGAATTTGAGTTGTTAGGGTCATTGAAAGTTTCTAAGCTCAGGGGTTGACAATTCCAAGGAGCCAGGCAGTCAATGCTCCTTACAAATTATAGCTGACGCCTAACTTTTGAGGTTTTCTATGGTTGTTGTCAATAGAGCTGGCTCCTGGATTGGGAAGACTGACTCCTGAATTCCATATTAATTTGTCCACCCCTGCTGGTGCTTGTTCTGAAGACCATTAAAAGTAGAGGGTTCAATAGAATACATTGCTATCTTTCCTTCATTTGAGTGGTTGGGGTCATTAAAATAGCTAATTGGCTTGCTCTAAAAAACCATTAGAACAGGGGTGGGCACATCAATATGGGATTCTGTTCAATCCAGGAGCCAGTAGGATTTTTTTCTAGGAGCAAGCTCCATTGACAACAACTTGAAGAAAACTCAAAACGCTAGGTCCCAACTATTATTTTTAAGGCGCATTGGCTAACTGGCTCCTGGGATTTGTCCAGCCCTGCATTCGAAGAAGATGGTTCAAAGGAATCTATCTATTTTTCTTATCTATTCTTCACTATATATTAATTTATTTTTTATGCTTCTGTGAAACGGTCTGGAAATTGAGCAATTTTCTTGTTCTTCCATTGTATTGGCCCAAACATGTATAATGCATATACCTATAACGAGGCTCAAAAAAGTGAGGATTGTTCAGTTTTTCAGTTATACATTTGTTGTCTTTCCCATAGCTGATTTTCCTGAGGGTCAAGTGGGGTAGACTCTCTGTCCCCACATCAGTTTATCCCCCGCTGATCAATGTAGGACAATTTTGTTCATTAGCGGGTGGCTCTTTAGCAGGCTAATTACCGTGGAAGATCCTCAGCTCCATCAGATAAGTGCATCCCAGTACAGCATAGTAGTAGGATTGTATTTCAGCTCTATTAAATACATGATTACACAGTAATTATAGAGCAGTAAATTATATTGAGTAGTTACAGTACAATACATTGTAGGATTTGCCAATCCGTAGTACATTTGACTTCCAGGTATATCAAAGATATGATATTGTTGGCTCAGTCAATATCATCCTGTTGAAGATTGTTGCCTGTGAAACCTAGCTGGTCAAATATTAGATCATGCAAAGTATTGATACCCTCTGAAACACTGCGCTGCGTGTAAAGTGTGTGTGTGGGGGGGACCAAAGTAGTGTATTCACAATGGAAAGTGACAGAAACAGGTGTGTATAACCTGCCAAAATGTATTTTTGGCTTTGGAATAAGTGGAAGGATTAGAACCCCTGTCAACCTAGGGTTCCATTAGGTAGATTTACCCCCATTGTCCCGGTGACAATGCTTTTACCACACAGGAAGCGAGTGAAAATCTCCAACAGCCACAGCGTCAGAAAGAATTTTAAAAAGTTTTTTGGCTGAACTTAAACTTTAGCGGCCCATTTACATCTTTGTGGTGTAATAACGCACGGTTTAGTTAAGGCAGCCCATTGAAAATCAATGTCTTGTTAACACACCAAAATTGGTACATTTTTTGCAGCACACCGCAATGCACTTTGGCCCCCATTCACACTTGCGAAACACGACATTGCAGGTCATGTTTATGCTCATTTGATAGGGCAGCCATTTTTTTAAATGTTTTGCCCTACTTAAGTACAAACACAGCAAAAAAGCTCATGGACCTTTTTGAGCTTCAAGCTTTGCGCATTTTTTAACTGCACTTTGTGCATTTGTTACATCTTTGTGCACGAAAAATGCGTGTCTTGCTTCTCGCATTTGGGGTGCCTCTAACAATGAATGTCAACGCAAGCATGACACATGTTTTGTTTTGTGCATTCCACAGATTTTGCGCACGTTCTCGCGCTAGTGTGAATGGGGATGTAGTGCGCCGTACTGCGCTGCAACACGTCTGTCCTTATGGTGCGTTGGGGTGCCATTGCAGGCATTACCGTAACGCAAAGATGTAACTGTGCCTTTAAAGCTAGCAACATGTTTAAATAACTTGAGCTTTGGGAATGCTCTCTAAACGAACCCGTGCTTTGCTCATGCAAGCACATCCACCCAATGCTTGCTGGGACATTGGTGCTCTGACGGCTGGATCGTGCACAATCAAGCGTCCAGATCCTTAGCGTCTATAGGCACCCCTACGCTCATCTTTCTCAATAGGAATCTAGCTATGCATTCCTAGGGTGTTTTGTTTTTTTTCTGACTTACGGCAGCCTACGGCCCCCAATGTCAAACAAAAAAGGTTTACTCTGCTCGGGAGAAAGTGTTTCTCTCCCAGGCGTCCGGGAGCCGCTATCTAATAGCAGGAGACTCCCGGGTGACCCCTGGCAAATCGTCATTCGACCCCCGAAGGGGTCCCGACCCACAGGTTGAGAACCGCTGTCTTACATTGTTCCAATCATTCTTTCCAGGCTATAATTCCATTTCCACCTGCAGAAACAATTCACAACTCAATTGAATCTCTCCGGGGCGACTTTGCGGGACATAGCAGGCACTGTTTGTATATTATCCAGTCAATCAGTCCTTGTCGTCTCCAGCAATCAGCTTCCTGCGTTAGGGACTATAGTAAAGCTCCCTGCTATCGTAACAAACCCCTGGGCAGATTTTGATTGTCATTACCCAGCAGCAATCACCTAGGTGATGTTTTCTTTACCCTCGTCACAAAGCTACTACTAATATTGACTCTCCAGCCTCTCTACTACCTGGATTCTAATTTCACAGCTTACCATTCATGATCCGCGTACCTATAGCGGCAATTCAGCAGAAAGCAGTTGGATCTCGCAGAACATTGATGGTGAATAATGTCACCGGTGAGACTGTTTAACGTCAAGTCCTACAAGAGAGCCCATGTTGGCGATATTGACAAGATACTGGGGGGAATTTATCATAGCAATTGCGAGTGTTTGAACTTGCACGGAATATATTTGATGTACTTTGCGCCAGATTTATGTTGCTAGTGTAATGTTGTTCATAAATGAGGTAAATAGACTCCACAAGTGACGAGAGAGCATGGAGCCGCTTCCCGGCCAACCATGAAACCGGGCAGCGTGTAATGAGACGTTGCCCGGCTTCCTGATACAGAAAGTACTCGTGCTAGGCATCAGAGCATTTGGGCGAGTACTCGTACTCGCCCAAATACTCGGTATCGGCACCAATATCTATACTAGTATCGGTATCGGTGCATCCCTACTTCTGACCCCCGGGTGGCTCCTAAAATTTGCATCTCAGACCCCATTCACACCTGAGCGTTTAGTCGCGTGCTTCTCGAAATGCAACGGCACTCAACATGAAGAATCACATTACCGTAAACTCTCAGTTATCCGGTATTCAACTAACCAGAGCTCTCATCTAACCAGAAAAAACATCCCCTGTGTACTCACTGTTCTGCTGATCTGTGGCATGTATTATCCTAGAAATGATTGTACGTCTATTTGTCTTAATTTGCTTTCGATTACTGCATTTTAATATTAATATGAAGTCAATACAGAGTTTATAGTATGGTATAGTATGGGCTATGGCATTAGTTAGACCTATTTTTAATAGTAACTCTCAAGCAACCAGAAACTACAGTACATTGATCTGGAATCTACCAATCCCAGTGGATTCCGGATAACGGGGAGTTTACTGTATTTTCAGTGGGGCCTATTCACACCTGAAAATTGTGTCATCTGTCGCTTGTAGCCTAATGCCCAATAAAGTACAGTACACAAGCTTCTTTTCAGGCAGAATCGCGTGCTTTTGAAGTGATTTTGCACCTAGCACCATCTTCTCCTCCTAGTAGCTAGCTTTTCAATGATTAAGGGCCCATTCACACCATAGGATTGCGTCATTGCGCACCCTGTCGCACAGTGTTCATTTGAATGGCGCCCCAACATACCTGCATTGCAGCACAATGTAGTGCAATGCACTGCTTTTTTTCACCGCACCACATGCTTTTGCAATACCGCATGTTGTGCTTTGCTGCAGTACACAACGGCTGGGAGGTGGGTTGGGGTGCCATTCAAATGAATGCCAGTGCAATGAACCTAGTGCACAGTAATGCACGCTAGCTTTGCTGTGCGACAGCGCAGAATTTTGCGATTGATGCAACGCTGTGTTGGGTTTATACCCAAAAATGAATGTGCTCAAGTCTGAAAACGCCTGAGAAGCTTCAAAATTGCTCAAGTGTGAATGTGGGCTATTCAATATAGAGTCACATTTACACAGGCAATGAGGATATCCAGCGGCATGAATCAGAGATTCTTGTCAACACAGAAGCTTTACGCCTGTGCACACTCTCTGGGGTTCTTTACTAAGACTGGAGCAGACAGAATGTGGAACAGCTGTGCATGGCAACCATTTAATTTAATAACCATTTAATTTTCAAAGCTAAACTGAAGATAGAAGCTCATTGGTTACTATGTACAGCTGCTTTGTACACCTCTTGGGGGACGGAGGGGCTGTGATAAGAATGGTTCCATGTACTCTGTACAATGTTACATAAATCTGATGAATAAATGAATTTGATCCATGTTTATTCATTATGGGATACAGTACACAGCACACTCTACAGAGCACACAGTTGGAGGGCTAGAGTTTGCCACCCCTGCTATAGATGGTATCCTGTAGTGGTAGTTTGATGTTTAGTTCCAGACTCCATGCTGAGCGTCTCACTAACAAGATTCTGTTTTACAGAGAGACAAACCAGGAACAGGACTGGCTGGTGCAGCAGAAAAGCAAGTCGCCTCAAGAGCCGGTCCAGAAACCTGCCGAGGAAGACGCCGGGTATGTCACTTCATCCTTCCCTCCATGCTCCGCTCCACACATTATTCACTCAAAGTAAATAGCTGCAATTACCAGCTTAGGTGAAATGAAGTTGGTTTCATCTGATCAACAGGGTCCATTTTCTTGTCATAAAAGAGAATTACACTGAGAGGGAATTTAGAAGATAACTTGGATTTTGGATAGAGGCTCTAAGGGCCCGTTCTCACCCAACGCCTCGGGGCTGAGCTGGATGTTTTTTCCAGCGCAGTCGCAATGCAAGACAAGACAGTTTGCTTTGTTGCAAATGGGCTTAGTTCACACCGCTGCATTGTAAACAGTGCAATGCATCGTGATCGAGCACATCAGCACTGTGTCGGGCGCACACACACTAGCGGTCAAGCGGTGTATCGCGGCTGCTGGTGTGAATGGGCCCTCAAGCTTATTTATGAACTCAGCAGTGTGTACATTCAATTTTATGTTCAATTTGCTGTCATTAGAACTTGTGTACACCTGTGTGGACGTTTTATATGCGTAGTGGCACCACAAGCGTGTTCGGTACGCATTTTGTGAACGCGCGTCCAAGCGCAAACTTTTCTTCGCGTTTGACACACGTTCCCATGTGAACAGGGACTTCATATGTGTTTGTGTTGAAGGCATAGCAGGCCAAACACAACCTTTTGCAGTGATTTGCGTTCCAATGCACATGTTTGATTGCTGCTACAATCAAATGCAAAAGTCAGCATCTGACATCAGGACCTGGGAACACAAACACTTAGAGGGGAAGTTATCAGAATCTGGAGCAGTTGTCCAGGGCAACCAATCAGCTTCTATCTTTCATTTGTAAAGCTTAACTGAACAAAGCGAAGAGAGGATCTGATTGGTTACTATGGACAACTGCTCCAGTTTTGATAAATTGCCCCCTTTGTGTATGGAGGATTGCAGGGCCTTATTGAGACCCCATACCATCCTAGATACTTTGTACAAGCTCCGCCCCTTTTACCGTGCAATTATTGTAGTAAAAACTGCTGCTAGAATGTGCTATTAGAGGGGCCGAGGGGTCTGATTTATAATCCTAATTACATTTAATTCTTAGAGATGGATAGAAGGAAACAAAAAAACTAGTCACAAATTGTACACTTTAAGGCTTGGGGCTGCCCCAGGCACTGACCCACAAGTGCTATTATGGTAAACATAACCCTGGAGCAGGGGTGGGCAACTCTGGCCCTCCAGCTGTTGTGGAACTACAAGCCCCATGAAGCATTGCAAGACTGACAGCCCCAGGCATGACTTCCAGTGGCAGAAGCATGAAAGGAGTAGTTAAAGCACAGCTGGAGGGCCGAAGTTGCCCACCCCTGCCCTGGAGCTTGTTCAGCTTGTACTGTTTGTTGCTATTTGGAGGCGATGTACACACCTTTACCTGATTCAGTAAGCTAAGTAAACATACACTGTTCACAAAGAGTGCACATGCTCTATTCCTTTTGTAAATCAAACTCACTGCCTTTATTTAGCTCCCCATTAGCAGGCCTAGTATATAAGGCAGGGGTGAACATATTAACATGGAATTTCAGGAGCCAGAGGGGGGAATTTATCAAAACTGGAGTAGACAGAATCTGGAGCAGTTGTCCATGGCAACCAATCAGCTTCTTTTTTAGGTTTGTTAAGTTAACCTTTGATAATGAAAGATATTAGCTGATTGGTTACTATGGGCAACTGCTACAGATTCTATCTGCTCCTGTTTTGATGAATTCCCCTCAGTCTGTCCAGCTCCATTGATGACAACTAGAGAAAACCTCAAAAGTTAGGCAGCGGCTATAAGCGGCAGTGCTTTGGCTACTTGGCTCCTGGAATTTGTCTACACCTGAAAGAAGGCAATAAGTGATGTGCTCCTGAGCCCCCTTAGTTGATGGAAAGCCTAAGCATAGATCACATGGTCTTTGGCTAGCTGTTTCATATCATTTGAAGCTGAAGAATCTTTTGTTTTTAGGCTTTACAAACGTAAGGCTGGCTTTAGTTTCAAATGGTAAGGGCCTGTTCCCGACTGTGAATTGGCGAAATGCACATGCATTTGATGTGCATTGCACATGTGTTCCATTAAGATGTCGCTTTATTCTGAATGGACCACAACACACCAAAGATGTTTAATGCCACAATTTTCCTAAAGCAACCCACCGCAGAGCACACCTAGAGGGTTGGGGGCCTATTCGAAATGAATAGCTATGTAAAGCACTACATACTAGTACATGCATCACTGCGATTGCAGGAACACAGGGCGTGCGCATCGATACGGCTTGCATGCCCGTGCAGAAACCTGCTTCTGGGAGGGACAGGTGCTACGTGCAGCCGCCTGTACATCCCTATGGGAGGACACGGCCACATGCAGTTACACGGGGACCCGAACCTGCACATCTGTCCGGGTCCCCACACTTGGACACAGACAATATGCAGGAATGCACACCATACGGATGTGCATGCCCATGTGATTTAGCCCTAAATAAATTTTACAGTGCACTGCAAAACACAGGTTTGAATAGGCCCTAAGTCAGGGGTGGACAACTCGGGCCCTCCAGCTGTTCTTTAACTACAAATCCCAACATGCCTCTGCGAGTCATGCCTGTAACTGTCAGTCTTGAAATGCCTCGTGGGACTTGTAGTTCCACAACAGCTGGAGGGCCGGAGCTGCCCACCCCTGGTGTACCATAAAGTGTATCCTCCAAAATAGATATTGGATACTCACCTCACCTGTGGCCCTCTCTGCTGATCTCTGCAGTGGTGAGGAAAAACTTCCAGCTGAAGTTCTTGCAATTTCCTTGCCCCCAACTCCCTTTCTGATTCCTTTCCAGCCCCTATGTCACTACAGGACACAGTAATGACGTAGGGGCCGACAGATCAAACCACTTAATGGAGCACGGGACTGGGCATTTGACACTCCTGGAGGTGTAGAATTCTGCAGAATCTTCAGCCGGTGGTTCCTCTTCAGGGGAAGGTGGTACAGGCAGCAGGAGAGTAGAGTATTCAATGTTGTCTTTGCAGGGGAACCTAATTGTAGAATTGTATTGTAATGATAGAGTCACGGGAGTGAATCTCCCTAATGGGGACACATATGGCAATAAAAATCTGACAGGGGTTCTAATTCCTTTCTACTCTATCCAAAACTAAAACTAAAAAAAAAGTTTTACCTTCATTTGCATTTCAAATTTCATTACACAAAGCTGAAAAAATTACTTATAAGTGATGCAGATACTGGACAGATCACGTCATCCAAAACCATTTCATAAAAATAGATTACACATTACACTGATAACAAAATAATCGTTTTTTATGGTTTACAAGAGTTCAGTCTACCTAGCAGAGAGTAATCTTCAACTGCTATTCTGGTCTCCCGGGGTGGATACGTATATGACCTTTGCATAGGTATTTAGTCCTGTGATCTTAGCTAAAGGGGATTTGGGGAATGAGTCATGACATTGGACAGAGCTGTAGGGTTTTGCATTGTTTGAATTCCAGTTAACCTGCACAAGTGAAATCAGGGGACAAAATGCATAGGCATATAGTCATGTGACTGGCTACAGTAATAGCTCGGAATATTTTTTTTTCAACTATATTTTAGGTCCCTTTATGGCAGGATCTCAATCTGACATGTCAAAATACAAGTGTCGCAACTAGTAAGAAAACCTGTAAAAGAGGAAATTATGAGAGAAGGAAGAGAAAAATAATTAGTGTTGCTTATATGAGCTCAATTCACTAAAGCTGGCCATAGACTCTATTAATTTCTTGTTCAGCCCCGGGGGTGGACGAGAAATATCACTTGATTTCCCCATCCAAGCTAAAAAAGTGCATTTACATTTTTGCAGTCAAATGTAAGAAAATCCCTCTATATGATTGATAGGATATATATGTTCACATTCATACAGCATACCGAAAAATATTTCTTACCTTTTAGATGTTTTGTTGCAACAGGCAAAATGGCAGAATCCAAGTTTTTCTGTGCCTTTCCTTGTAGAAAAAACGAGTACAGGAATGTGCGGAGTGTTTTGCGTTCATTAACAATGCAGAAGCCAGGGTTGTAATCCTTTAACCCTTTGTTAGGACAGGGAGTGTTGAAATCTACTTTACAAATTATAATGAAATCAAACAGCACAGTACAGACAGGGTTAAAGGAGAACTATGGGGTCAGGGCTTTTCCCCATAGTTATCCTTAGGGTAACGGGAGGACACAAACTAGCGTCCTCCCGTCACCCTAGGCTCAGTATACCACGAGCTGTACTGAGATGCCGGAGCGGATCCCGACATCGATGTCGAGATCCGCCCAGCTGCGTGAGTGACAGCTGGCTCTGCCTATCTAGAGGCAGAGCCAGCTGTACCCGCCCCTCCCCCGTCCGTTCCACCAGTCAGCGCTGGCGGATCGGAGCGGGGAGGGGGGAATCCATCGGCATGTGTTCGCTCACCTCCTGATCTACTGAGCCGACCTGTGACAGTCTCATTGTCACAGGTCAGCTAGAACTATGAGGTGAGTGAAAAGCACTCACCTCATAGTTCTCCTTTCACACAAACCCATCACAGCCCCTCCTAACAGAAGAAGGCAAGTAGACATTTTAGCAATTTAAACTGCAATTTTTTTTAAATATTTTTTTAGAATATGCAATGTGAATGGGAACAGGTGATAAATATAAAGTAGGTGTTATCCCAGTTTGGCTGTAAAAGTGGAAATACACTGACAGGGATAGCCGGTGGCAGAGTGATGGGGCGCACACTTCCTTTACTCTTCCCGCACCATACAAGTGATTGGGCGGCTCTATAGCTGCCCGAATGCTTATATGGATCCAAAGCTTGAATTTATCTAAGTGTCACCGATCAGGGGCCAGGGGACGCACAAATAGGTTGAACTCGATGGACTTGTATCTTTTTTCAACCTGACTAACTATGTATGTAAAAAATGGGAATGGGAATAGACGTATATAAACGCCCACCTGCCCATTTTAATTGTCCCAGACAGCAAGCACTTAAAAACATTTTGACTTTAATATCATTTTAGGCTTAATTATATACTGAACCTCCAGGATTAGGTCCCCGCCTAGTCATGATCATTTGTCAGGAGCTGCTATAGAGATTTTTTACTACCAGTTGTGGTGTCTGTTCAGTAAGTGAATTTAGCAATTGCATTGCATTGATGACGGTGTTTAAAGGAGAACTATGAGATTAAGGAGTTCCACTCCCCTCATAGTGCTAGCCGACCTGTGACAATGAGACTGTCACAGGTCGGCTCAGTAGATCGGGAGGTGAGCGAACACATACCGGGTTCGCTCACCTCTCGATCCTGTCACGGCTCTCTGCTGTGACGGGGGGAGGGGCTGGATTCCCCTCTCCCCGCTCCGATCTGCCAGCGCTGACTGGCAGAACGGATGGGGGAGGGGGCGGGTACAACTGGCTCTGCCTCTAGATAGGCAGAGCCAGCTGTCACTCACGCAGCTGGGCGGATCCCGACGTCCAGGTCGGGATCCGCTCCGGCTGTGGCGTCTCAGTATACCGCGAGCTGCAGCGCGCGGTATACTGAGCTTAGGGTAACGGGAGGACACAAACTAGCGTCCTCCCGTTACCCTAAGGAGAACTATGGGGAAAAACACTGACCCCATAGTTCTCCTTTAAACAAAACATAAGTATATATGATTTAATAGATTACTAAAATGTAAATGTTAGTGCACAGAGCAGAAAATATGCCATCTGTCATAATGTGACCGCTGTTCAGTATGTCAGAACTCATCATCTGTCATCATTTCCGAGCACTCCATGCACCCAGCATGTCTTTAACAGAGAATATTATGTGATTGGCATGCAGCTGGAAGAGTGTCCAAAGTAGTGAGCATGCCCCAGACAAAATGCTTCTTGTGCTCAGCGTGCCATTAACAATGTGCTTCATCTGCTTAGTATTTTCCTGGTAAAGAGTACCAAGTGTTCAGCATCTCCCTCGCAGAGTGCACCTTGTGCTCAACATCCCTGAAAGAGAATCTCATGTGGTCAACATATACCCAGGAGCAGGTTTTTGTCCTTAACATGTCCCTGACAGAGTGTAGCATCTGTTTACCTTGTCCCTGGTAAAGCGTTCGTTATATTTTTAGATAGGTGCCCATTGTGCTCGGTACATTGCTGTCCGAGTTCCCCATGTGGTTATTGTGTATTTGGCAGTGTCCCATATGCTCTGCGTGTCTCTGGCAGAGGGTCGCTAGTTCTCGGGTGCTTCATGGGCAGAGTTCTCCATGTGGTTAGCATGGCAGAATCCCTTGTGCTTAACTTGTCCTGCCACAGTGCTCCATGGGGTTGGCATGAGTGTTCCTATGCTCACAATGTCCCTTGCAAAGGGCTCAGAAGTATTCAGTATGTACCATTGCAGCAGGTCCCTACCGCTCAGCATCTTTTTTTTTTACAATGCTTTGTAATTATGACCATGGACATGTTGCACAAGGGGAGGACCTATGTGTTCCTGTCCTAATATATCTAGTTTGTGTGATTATGTGTGAGGCTCCAGTTCACCACACAGATTTTAGACAATAGAGGGGTACATGCCCCTCAACTTCCTATAATGTGAAAACAAAAGAGTGGTAGAGCTGTTGAGAAAGGGAGTGGCTAAATAGGTGTAAGATGGGGCTTAAGTATAAGGCATTAAGCATGGTAAATAGGGATTGTTTGGGAAAACTTTTTAGCATAAAAGTTTGTTATTCAGTTTTTCAGTAACAACCTGCTTCTCTGTTCCAAGAGACTGGGAAAAGCTTCAGACATGTTAAAAGAGACTGTCAGAGGTTATACAAAAAAATGAAAGCCAAATAAGATTGCAACTAATTAGCAGAGGTGGCTGGCAACAATGTAGGGACCACCAAACTGGCACTAGCATTCTTTCAGTCCTTCTCAATCAGGGCTTTGTGGAAAACAGGGTTGCTAAGGCCTCATTCACACTGGAATCGGCCGGCACCTACAGCTCCGTGCAGGGCTGTATCGGGCAGCTCCCGGGAAGGACAGGTGCTGCGTGTGATTAGTTCGCAGTCCCCGTGCTTCTCTATGGGACTACGCAGCCGTGCGCCCCCCTACGCTCACCTCAAGTGCAGGTCCGTAGGGGTACATGTTTCCTGGCTCGGACGCAGACAGTATCCATCCTGACTGCGTACGAGCACGCTCACCCGCAAGCGGGCGGGTGAGCGTAGGTGGGACATACGGCCATGTAGTCCCATAGAGAAGGACGGGGGCTGCGTACTAATCACACGCAGCACCTGTCCTTCCCAGGAGCTGCCCGATACGGCCATGCACGCAGCATGTAGCTGTACGTGCCGGCCGATTCCAGTGTGAATGAGGGCTAAGGGTTCAATGAGCAATGATCAATTTCTGCCCTTGAATACCTTACCACTGACACCAGTGATCTGTAAGGGAGCCATTCTTCACAATGACCACCAATGTAAGGGGAATTCTTTTAACCCTTTCGCTGACAAAAAAAATCAAGCACTGTGATGCATTCTAACAATGCGCCACAGCACATGTGCATGGTGTACACCACAATATGGTGCACACTGTTGCATGTGTATTTTATTTTTTATTTTTTTTACTGTTGGGGGGGTTTGGTAAAATATCAGGGATCTAAGCAGACCCCTGATATTTCCCTTTTGAAATAGAAAAAGAAATTGAGGACACAGAGTCTTCAATTTCTTTTTCTGCAGCCTCAGCACTGAATGAATGGAAGACACTCAGATCAGGGCTTCCCGTTCATTCAAAAACTGGAGATAGTAAAAAATCTACTATCAACGACTTATGAATGGATAAAAGCCTCTACAGTGAGTGCTTCTACCCATTCTGAAACTCATGAATGAACAGGAAGTGATGCAAAACACTTCCTGTTCATTCATAACTGGAGACAGATACTGTAGTACTATGTGTCCCCAGTTGTTTACAAACATTGAAGTGGTCAACGATCACTCCAGTGTTTGTTCTGCACACAGTGGATCGGTAAATATCACACATATTTACCAATCCTCCGCTCGGCCAGAGCCGCTCAGATCTAGAAACTGACAGGATGACAGCCTCTCTCCTCTCCGCTGGGCCCTCCCATGTAAGCGGGCACTTCTCGACTTATTCTATATATGTTAAAAAAATAGGGAATGCTGGGATATAACTATTTTGAAATTATAGGAGAATGCATCCCATATATAAGGGCAGGTGTCAGCACAAAAAGACCATATATAAATACAGGGATAGAAAACTGTGGACAAGGAAGCCACAATCCGCAAATGTCCCAACATAATATATAAACTATTACAAAATGTTTATTTGCAACTTTGATAACAGTATGTATACATCCACACCCGGCCCATAAAACTGACTGCATTGTCAGTTTTATAGGTGTGGGTGTATACTATACAGTAACTACTATTTAATTAGCAAATTAATGGTAATTAAGTTTATACAGTATATTTTGTTGGGAATTATGCAGATTGTGGTGTCCCTGTTCAAAGTTTTCTTTGTTTCTGTTTACATAGCTTCTTCACTGATCACCAATGTAGCAGCACTTCAGTGACCACCAATGTAGGGGGACACCAGGGGAACCACACCAACCATTAATCTAAGGATGCACCACACTGACCAGCAATGTAAGGGGACACCAGCCTTACCAGCAATTTAAGGGGGAACCATATTGATTACCAATGTCAGGGGAACCAGACTGACCACCATTGTAAGGGGACACTACACAGACCACCAATGTCAGGGAGAACCACACTGACCACCAATGTAAGGGGACACCACATTGACCACTAATGTAAGGAGACCCCACACTGAGCACCAATGTAAGGGGGCACCATACTGACCATCAATGTAAAGAGGAACCATACTGACCACCAATGTAAGGGTACACCACACTGACCACCAATGTAAGGGGACCCCACACTGAGCACTAATGTAAGGGGGCACCATACTGACCATCAATATAAGGGGGAACCACACTGACCACCAATGTAAGGGTACACCACACTGACCACCAATGTAAGTGTACACCACACTGAGCACCAATGTAAGGGGACCCCACACTGAGCACCAATGTAAGGGGGCACCATACTGACCATGACCTCCAATGTAAGGGGGCGGGTGCTTCGGACGGCTGTGTTACACCAGACAGAGTTGATTCTGCAGGAAACGAAATGTCAATGTCAAGGAGCAGTATTCATTGTAATGATTCCATCAGCATTTGAAATAGTTTATCTAATAGTCAAAATCCTTTTGACTTTAATATAACTTTAATATCACGTTAAGCACTAATGAATGGATGGAATCTAGCCACTACTGGCAACAACCCCCCCCCCCGCCCC
>NW_017306477.1:269292-302284 GCF_000935625.1 Nanorana parkeri | reverse complement strand
CCCCATGTTCTATCATTTCACTTTTATAAAATATCATTTCTATATGGATTCATGCGACTGCTCAGTGCATAGAAATATTCGAGTGCTGTCAATTATCTAGATTAAAGTGGAGCTTTGTAGTTTACTTATATTACAGCAAAGAAAAGACACGTGTTGACATCCATAACGAACAAACAAGTTCAGCAACTGGAGTTTCCGAAAATACTCAAAGGACTCGAGCTTCTTGTAATTCTTTCCTTTATTCTATTGTCATGTTAACATCTGAGTACATAGATCAGTCATCGTAGCGGTTTACAATGAAGATTTCAGCGATATGAAAATGCCAGTATATTAAAGTGGCGATTTCTCAGAACATAGAAAGTATGGTGACTTGTAAAGCTTAATTCAAATTGATTTAAACCCTAACAGGACAGCATTTATTCTGCCAAAGCACTGTTTATAATACAATTTTTTTAACAAAATCTTGTTTTTGCCCTTTTTATTTTTGTTACTTTTGAACCTAGGCAAAAACGAGCAGTTAACCCTTGCAGTGTGGGGGTAGCTTCACTTTAAGGGTCTAAGACATTTTTTTTACCTTGAGTTCTCCTTTACACATGAGCTTTGTGTATGGGATTATCCAGGAGAAACTTCATGGAATAAAACACATTTGTAGACACAAGTGACGCTCATCTATTTTAATTCTATTACGTGAAAATTAAGGATGCACCGATACTAGTATCGGAGCCGATACCGAGTATTTGGGCCCGATACCGAGTATCTCGCCCAAATGCGCGTACTCGCCCAAATGCTCAGATAGTTACCTCCTATAATGGAGCTGACTTGGGGTGCCGAGGGAGCATGGAGCCGGCTTCCTTTCCAATCAGGAACCCGGGAGGTGGGTTATGACTAGCCATCTGGTTTCCTGATTGGCTTGGACGCCGGCTTCACTTGTTGCTAGGCAGCTTGGCTCCCTAAACAATCAGGAAGCCGGGCGGTGAGTTAAGACCAGCCTCCTGGCTTCTTGATTGGCTTGGACGCCGGCTTCACTTGTTGCTAGGCAGCTTGGCTTCCTAACCAATCAGGAAGCCGGGTGGCACGTAATGACCCACCTCCCGCCTTCCTGATTGGTCAGGAAGCCAGGCTGCCTAGCAGCAAGTGAAATCAGTTTCCTAGCCAATCAGGAAGCAGGGAGGCGGTTCATAACAAGCCGCCCAGCTTCCTGATTGGCTAGGAAGCTGGCTTCACTTGTTGCTAGACAGCCTGGCTTTCTGACCAATCAGGAACTCGGACGGCATCTTATGACCCACCTCCCGGCTTCCTGATTGGTCAGGAAGCCAAGCAGTCTCGGCCAGTGAAGCCAGTGCTCTTTCGATAGAACATCGGCTTCCTGGGCAATCAGGAAGCCGGGCAGCGGGTCTTGATGCGCTGCCCGTCTACCTGATAATCGGGGCACGTGACACTGGTATTGGTATTCGGTATCCCTAGTGAAAATCATACTTCATATTATTCTTCCAAGTATCTCTGTTCATTATTTTAGTCTTTGATATTGTTTTGTAATCATGGATCGCTCATTTTCCACCCGAACTCCACAGCTCGTGTGTCCTGCTGTGTTTGTTATCCAGTATCAGCCAGGTCCTCCACCTGTTCCCCCTTGGTTTAATCCAGCTCACAGACGCACAGCACAACAGAATCCCTAACAGATGGGTTTTGTAACTCTCCCCCTCCTCATTCCTCTCTCTTCCAAATGTCACAGATCTAAGTCTTGATGTCCCCTCTTAAGTTTCCCCACGACATGCATCCAGCAAGTTCCCTGCCAGTTCCCTGCACCCTGCCAAGCCTGCCACCTTTTATCTTTTTACAGGGCACAGATATATTGACATATCATTTCCTCAAGGCCAGCAGAATGTGACACTGATAATGTCAGAAATGTGGGCAATGTCTTTTCAGATGATATTGTATTAGATAGACTCAATGTGATCATGTGAAACTCAAATGTAAGGACATATTGACTATTTATTTATATAGCGCTGACAATTTACGCAGTGCTTTACACAATGCACATTCACATCAGGAACTCAATACTTGGTGCTTAATGTAAAATTGTTATACAAGAAATAAGGGGCTCCCATTTCTGTCCACTTTCTGCAATTGCTAGTTGCCTGGCTGCCATGCTGATACTCTGGCTTCAATACTGGAACAAGTATGCAGGTCAGTGCAAAGGCAGACCTCTTTATTAGTAATGATCTGAGGCTTAGTGCAAATTAAGTTCACCCAAGTGTAGTGCTCACCCCCAAAGGAGCCGCTGAGTATTATAATGAAATAGGGTTCTCCTACCTGTTTGTTCCAGCTACCGGTCCCCTTTGATCAGCAACAGCACACCGACACTCATGGACAGAATGGCTCGAGTCTTAGGGTTCTTTTTAGGTTATTTATTTGCAAGTTCAATAGGAGAGAGAGGGTTTAGGATCTGTAGGATGCCCTTGGAAATACTTCGGAGGACAGCTTTGTCCCTTAGCAACAGCTAAGGCTGAAATCACTGTGATCTGGTCCCAGAGACCAATAGTAGTAACAATACTGCGAACAGATACCTGGAATAGGGTGAGGGATCTCCCTTGTGGGTCCCAGATGGACGCTCGCACCAGCTCCTCTGCGGTACCCCTCAACAAGCAGACTCTCCCTCCGACCCAGCTTCCATCAGGTATTTCCCTCTTCAGGATCTGGATTTTCTGTGCCCTCAGCATTTGCAACTGCCAAGGAGCACTCCAGGTTAGTGGTAGTATCTTCTTAGAACAAGGCACCCATCACCTGCCACGTGTATGGGCCCAGCAATATATCAGTGTATCCTAGGCCTCTAGGCCCCTCAGCACCTGCCATGTGCTGAGGCCCAGGCCAGTTTCCTGCATCTCCACAGACCTCCTAGGGTGAGGCCCCTAGGGGGAAGAGACCTCTGCACAGTGTCCCCAGAACTTTTATTACCTGCCCTCAACCATGCCTCTGAGCCATCCTACTCAGGCCCCATTCACACTGAGCGATTTATCGCGCGGTAATTCCCGCGATATCAGGCTATTTACCGCGCGATATCGCTCTCCAATGCATCTCAATGGGGCTCTGTCCGTCGCTGTCGCGGGTCGTGCGTCGCTACAGCAGGACCCTTTTTGGAGTGGATTTCCCCCCCGATTCTAGCTTGCTCAATGCAAGCATTTGCGCGATATCGCGTGACAAACGCACGATATTGCGCGACAAACGCGCGATTTGCGAATCGCTCAATGTGAATGGGGCCTTAGGGATTTGCTAGGGTCAGGTGCATAGTCATAATCTGAGGATGGATCCTCCCTCACTGTATGCTAAGGCTCCCTTTTCCTCAGCAACAGGAGGAGCAATCAATCCAGCAGATTCAGGGGCACCTATAGAATGCAGAGCTCTGTATAATCAGTATCTAGACTGGTTACAGTCCAGGTATCTCTAAATTGAATAGCGACATTTTAGAGGGCGCTACACAAGTTTGCACAAGTCCGCTCAAAACTGTGACTGATGCCCCCTTACTCGGCCCATACAGTTGCAGCAGGGGCATTCCACACCCCTTTTGCAACTAATTGGGCTGGGAGGGGGATGTGCGGTTTTAAGCGGGCCTGGGTGAACTTAAGTGACAGCTGGCTCTGCCTATCTAAAGGCAGAGCCAGCTATACCCGCCCCCTCCCCCGTCCGATCCGCCAGTCAGCGCTGGCGGATCGGAGCGTTTTTTTTTATAAAACCCCCCCCCCCCCCCCCAAGCAGCACATACTTTATTTGCCTACTCCCCACTCAATTCACTTTGAGGAAGGAAGCCCTGTGTAAGCTCTAAGCCCCTATAATTAGCACTTACACAGAGCTAATGGACTCCCCACCTCCATGTAACAGCACTGGGCCAATCACCAAGCATCAGCGCAGGCACACGGGAGGAATAGGAGTGAGTCACATGCTCCTTCATACCCAGAAGCTCAGGGTATTTTCTTGCCTACCAGCAGATGAACGGAGCAGGGGTACAAAGCAGAGGTTTGCTTTAAAGAAGAACTCCAGGCAGATTTTTACTTAACCCTTGCAGTGGGGCTAGCCCTGCTGCAGAAGTGGGGGAGAGATGCTCCAGGGACCATCCTAAGAGCCAACCGGCTCTGAGGATCAGTTGAGTATAACTTTTTTCAATAGCACCTAGATAAAAATGAGTACTTAAGCCTTGTAGGGGAGCCCCACTGCAAGTGTTAAAAAAATGTTTGCCCGGAGTTCTGCTTTAGGTACATATCCCTGACCAAAGACAAAGAACTGAAGGGCAACACTATGAAGTGCAGAAATCAGGTCAGTGACTAGGAAAGGGAACAGGAGTGTTACACTGCTGCTGCTTTATGGACTGAATATGCCACAACACACATCTGGTTGGTACCATAGGGACTATTGTTAGTTCACACTGCTTAAACTCTTTCATGAAGCAAAAAGGTTTCTCAGGATAATGTGAAAGGGATGTTTCATGATAATGATATTTACTTCTTAAATTCTTATTTAAGAAGTCATGATAATGATATTTACTTCTTAAATTCTTATTATAACGTTGAGTATTCCTAATAAAAGTTGTTGTGGAGTGATAATGAAGAGATGTTTTATGCTTTGCAGTGATTTTTGGCAAGGCCCTTCCGTGGGGTTAAAGAAAATGGATGGGAAACCTGAGTCTCCGAACATCCAGATCGAGAAGGAAAGGTAAGATTCCACAAGCAGATATACTATTTCATTGTGTTCAGTGCACACTAAGATACACATATGTGCTCCTTTTAGGAGAAGTGACATTAAGAAGGAAGAAACATTGCAGAAGTTGAAGAAAAAAGCGAAAAAAGCCATGGTAAGGAGTATTATTAAATAATGGGGACTTTTTCATTCACAAAGATTTTATTGAAAATTTTCTAAATGTATATAAGTACAACCAGATACAAAAGATGTTTCACAGTTAGCTAGCAGGTAGGGATCGCAGGATCCAGGAAATAAACATACATAAAGGAGAATAGGGAAATAACATCTCAATCAAAATTGTGGCATTCATTAGGGAAAGGTTGTGCAAGAGCCAGATAAATGTGAAAAAGTATCTATCACTGATTGAGTGTAAACCTACGGTCATGGCCCCTGGGCTACACAAAACAGCCGTATCAAGGAAAGAAACAGGTAAGGAAGAGAAGAGTAGTAGGACGACAGGTAAAGATCTCCAGAGAGAAGGAATAAGGAGGAGAGAGAAGGGTGTAGTGCCGAACGCCGTCGCAGGGCGACCGAATAATGGGGACTTTTTAACTATTTTGCATTGATGGTGATCTAAACCCAAGAGCAAACATTTAACCCTTTCACTGCCAACACCATATCTTATAGTGCTGGCTGTGGGCCACTGTAAACAGACTCCTGGCTGCTAAATGGCAGCACAGTGGCGTAGTGGTTAGTGCGTCTGCCTTGCTTCTGCAGGTTCGAATCCCAGCCAGGTCAATATCCACATGTTCTCCCTGTGCTTGTGTGGGTTTCCTCCAGGTACTCTGGTTTCCTCCCACACTCCAAAGACATGCTGGTAGATTAATTGGCTCCTCTCTATGTCTGGTTTCCTCCCAGCGACCTTAGATTGTAAGCTTCTTGAGGGTAGGGACTGATGTGAATGTGCAACTATGTAAAGTGCTGCGTAAATTGTCAGCGCTATATAAATACCTGTAATAAATTAATAAATAAAGTGCCAGGACTCTGCTTACCTGTGTAAAGCCAACTGTCGGCTTTACACAGGTGGCTGGTTCCCTCTCCCCTGCTCCTCCTCCTGCAGGCCTGGGACTGGCTTTGGTATCAGCAGGTAGGAGAAAGAGAGACCAGCAAACATCCGTTCACTGATCAGCAGTGTATAGCCAGCTTTAGAGTAGGAGAAATAGCAAGCTGTCAAACGCCACAGACATTGGTGGCTTCATTTGCAGGAACCTTCTAGGTACCTTTGAGGAGGATTTGAAAGAAGAACCATTACAGGAAGGAGCAGAACTTTGGTTTCAGTGTTTGTAATGATCGCCGGCGGTTCTCCGATCTGCCTTTATAAGTAAAAAAAGGAGCTTCTGTCTTTGGGCAGATTGGGTGATGGTCCGGTGTATTGGATTCAGCATGTGCCCCTGTATAGGTCAATAGTCAATAGTCAACAGTATCTTTTTCTTTATTTGTTACACTTATTGGAGTGCTGCCATTCTTACTGACAGACTACAGTCTTCGTGGCAGCACCTGACCGTTCTCTGCGAGCATTCTCACGGTATAAATTGATTGAACGTGTTAAAGAGCAACTCCGGGATTTAAAAAATTAACCCTTGCATTGAGGCTACCCTCGCACTGCAAAAACAATAAGAAGAAATACTCACCTGATCCTCGGCACTGCAGAAGTGAGCGCTCACCTCTCTCTACTCCAACTGTGGTATGTCCCTCGGCATCCTCACGTCTAACAGACCTGCGTTAGATGTGATGACGTCATGGGTCCTTAGACCACCAGAGCCCAGGGGCAAGAGGCTGCAGGGACCGGCCTAACAGCCAGGTGGAACCAAAGATCAGGTGAGTATTTCTTCTTTATTTTCACCCCCAGGACAAAACGAGCACTTAACCCTTGCAGTGCAAGGGTAGACCCACTGCAAGGATACATTTTTAAAATCCTGGAGTTCCTCTTCAGAAAACCTTGCCCATCTTGTGGATTCCTTACAGTGGTAATCTGGTGCCAGGATTGTCAGCGTCCTCCAATACCTTAAAGGAGAACTATGAGGTGAGTGAAAATAAGGGTAACGGGAGGAAACAAACTAGCGTCCTCCCGTCACCCTAAGCTCAGTATATCGTGAGCTACAGCTTGCGTTATACTGAGACGCCGCAGCCGGAACGGATCCCGACAATTCTGTCTGGATCCACCCAGCTGCGTGAGTGACAGTTGGATCTGCCTATCTACAGGCAGAGCCAGCTGTACCCGCCCCCTCGCCCCGATCCGTTCCGCCAGTCAGGACTGGAGGATCGGACAGGGGAGGGGGGGGGGAAATCCCTGCAGGGAGCCGTGAGTGACAGTCACGGCTCTCTGCACGTATAGATCAAGAAGTGAGCGAGCGCCAGTATGTGTTCGCTCACTTCCCCATCTACTGAGCCGACCTGTGACAGTCTCATTGTCACAGGTCGCCTGAGATTATGAGGCTGAGTGAAAATCACCCGCCTCATAATTCTCCTTTAAGAGAACTGTGGGGGAAAACACTTACCCTATAGTTCTCGTTTAAATAAAAGTTTGTATGACCAGAGCATTCTTGTCTAAGGCCACTTTCACGAAGGCGGCATCTGTTCAAATCAGCAGGCGAATCCACACTCACTTTTGTGGCATCCATGTCCATTCATTCAACTGAGCTGAACGGACCCATGTTTGGCCTGTGGGCAGTCAGTGGTAAGTGCACATATGTCCGATTTGGGTTTTTTCGGACCTAGATGGACTCGGAGGTAATCAGATGTGAACGGACGCAGGCCCATTTGAGTCTGCCTGCTAACACTGACATTGAGCTTCCAATCAGGTCCGCCTGAAAAACTGATAGGTGGACCTGATCAGAATGCCGCGTAATAGGGGCCTTAGGTAGAAACCTTTCCAGTGGAAATTGCGAGCTGGTCGGTTTGTATACGCACATCTGAGCATTTATGGCAGCCAGCTTCAGACAGCAACACAATTCTTATGTATGTTGCAGTTATCTACGTATGATAAATATATGTAATAACGGACTACAAAATATATCTCAGTGATCAGAATCGGTTAAAATACCCAAGATAAGTTACCAGCTTTATGTAGGTTTCAAGGCCAGAAATGCATTTCACAAGACTGACTGAACAGTTCCCCATTAAGCTGGGCATTCATTGGTGGCCTTGGCTGAAATTCAACCAGCGTGGCCCAATCCGCGGCCCTCTGTTTCGCCAAAAATGGATTTTCAAATTGACTTTTGTTGAAGAAGCCAGTCCGAAAAATCTAGCCAATTGCAGTATGACTATAAAGGGTGATCTCTGTGTTGTCTCAGTCTCCTATTGTGCTGATGTGAGTTGCTTCAAAACATTTGTTTTTGTTCTCCAAACATTCGAATGACTACATCCAGTACATCCAGTCATAAATATTTTGACATGATTTTCTGGACAGACATTAAATGTTATCTACATTTTTTATGTGCATTTGTCAACAGCGCAGTGATATAATTGTTTCAGCCATCCGGCCAGGTTGAATTACATGCACAATTAATTTGCGACATACGCTGAAATTATACACATTTTCAGGCATTCCAGCACTTCTGGTCCAGTGATTCAGAACATCTGTGACCGTCAGGCTCCAACATCTGCACTTTTTGGCAGGTTGACTATTAATTTGTCTTTTATTGCAGAAATAAGTGTGCTGTCATGGCTTTAGAGCTTCCCAAAGAGATGAAAGTATGACAATCCGGATTGGGTGACAATTACATGTCTGGTGCATGGTTCCTCCCAATGCTCTGGAGAAACCATGGGGGAAATTCTATAAAGCCTTAGCGCCACCATCAGCAGCAGAGTGGACCTGATGGGGAACTTGTACCTCAGCATCCCCATAAGATTTCACACCCTCTGTCAGCATCACTGGTTATTAAGGAGCGCTACAATCAGCAGCAGAGTGGACCTGATGGGGAACTTGTACCTCAGCATCCCCATAAGATTTCACACCCTCTGTCAGCATCACTGGTTATTAAGGAGCGCTACAATCAGCAGCAGAGTGGACCTGATGGGGAACTAGTACCTCAGCATCCCCATAAGATTTCACACCCACTGTCAGCATCATTAGTTATCAGGGAGCGCCACAATCAGCAGCAGAGTGGACCTGATGGGGAACTAGTACCTCAGCATCCCAATTACATTTCACACCCACTGTTAGCATCACTGGTTATTAAGGAAGCTATCGGCTGTAGCTGACAGCGTCCATATCCACCAGTGACACTACAAGTGGGTGGAGCCTGATGGGAATGCTGAGGTACTAGTTTCCCATCAGGTCTGCTGTGCTACTGATTGACATCAGGAGGGCAGATTCTATAGCCAACAGTCAGCCTGCTATTGCTATGGAATCCATCCACTGTCTTCTTCAAACTCTTTTTAGCTAAGGTTTGCTCTGAGCGGTGGAGCCGGTGTTGCTACTGTTGATTGTTGGTTGGAGTACTGTGGAGTGAGAACGTCCTAATACAGTCTGCACCTGGTGCTGTTTTTGAGGTCAGATTGGGGTTTGGAGCAGTGAGACAGTACTATTTATCGTTTACCACGAATAAACCTCTTATTTGCTTAGGTGCACCCTGTTTGGGTGTGTCACACGTTTAGGTGTGTTAGTGGGCCCAGTCACATCTAAGCATTCTGTTGCTGTGCATTAAACATTGCCACAATGCACAAGTGCGAATGAGAAGCATTTTATTATAACTGTTTATTAAGTGTAAACAAATACTTGTGATCTTATCTGAAATCTTGTAAACAAAACTTTCTGTACTGCACTCCTATCAGTTACATTGTTCCTACAGATTTAACCCTCCCCTTTTTTGTTATCTGTAGTCCTGTCCTAAGGTGACAACGCTGCCCCTCCATAGATAAGTACGGTGAGTCAAGCTGGCCATACACCTTACAACCATCGCTCGACTTTCGTTGTGCGATGGTTGTAAGGTCATTAAAATTTTGCACGACCTGCACATCTTGGACAGACAGATCGCACTTGCGATCATCGCAAGCCCTCCCCGCTGAGTGGAGGGCTTGCCGATGATTGCAATGCTGAGCGGGCAGTGTGCGCTTGCGCACACCGGCCCGTGCAGCTTTCGTCTTCCGAGCACGCTACCAACCCGCGGAAAATCGTAAGCTTTTCGGCAGGTTTTCCAGCGTGCTAGGAAGACGAAAGTCGTGGGACCGTACAGTAGATGCGGTCGCACGCTGCCCATACACGTGCCAATTATCGTACGTTCGCGGGATCACCCGCGATTATCGTACCATAATCGGCAGGTGCATGGGCACCTTAAGTGTTGTCACCCTCAGACAAGGGAGTGTATTACTGGCAGGGTCACCTGGTGAAAATAAAGTAAAATAGCCTGAAAACTAATGCAGCCACCACATCAAAGGACTAGTAAGCCGCAACATTTTATTTTTCCTGCTCTTGGATTTTGAAACGCATATAAAACTTTAGTGAGGGGGTTTCCAGAGTTTTCTTGTACACAAACCAGAAGCCAGCCGCACCAGTCACAGCTCGATCATGTAAAATCTATAAAACTAATATTTAAAAATTACATCAATTATAGTTTTATTTGCCATTTGAATCTTTGAGGTTTTATTCGAGGGATTAATGACTCTTTACATTTTCACGGTTTGCAGCATCATTTAACATCCGCTCCTTAGAATCTCAGATTATGTCCTTGCAGAATTAAGGGAGGTTTGTGTGTACCACAATGAATCCAAGCAGGGAAAGGTAAAGCAGAACTCCAGTCCAAACTTTTTTTTAGGTTTTTGAGAAAATCACAAAGGGTTAAAACCTCTGCCAGATAATAATGCTGTCTGAATCCCCATTGTGTCACTGGAACAGGACGTAGGGGAAAATCTGTTCAGTGGTCATAAAGAAAGCAATACAAACCTAGCAGAGATTGAACCCTTTCCTAATTCTATTCAAAACTTAAAAACAAAAACATTTTGACTGGTGTTTCTTGTCCAGTTAATTGTAATTCATGCGGGGTATCATATGTATGGTGACATAGGGTTTGCTGGGGGAGGGGTGCAGGCATGATGTTGATATGGGGTATACAGGGGGTTGCAGGCATGGTGGTGACATTGCGTATACTGGGGACTGCAGGCATGGTGGTGATATGGGGTATGCTAGGTGAAGAGTGGAAGCATGGTGGTGATATGGAGTATGCAGGGGGCTGCAGGCATGTTGGTGACATGGATTATGCAGGGGGAGCTGCAGGCATGGTGGTGATATATGATATGCAGGTGGAAGGGTGCAGGTATGGTGGTGATATGGGGTATATGAGGGAAGGGGTGCAGGCATGGTGGTGATATGGGATATGCAGGGGAAGGGGTGCAGGCATGGTGGTCACATGGGATATACAGGGGAAGAGGTGCAGGCATGGCTGTGACATAGGGTATGCAGGGGGAGGGGTGCCACCTAGGATACAGAGGAGAGATGTGAGGGGATATGGGGAAGGACAGGAGAAAGATGAAGGTCTCAGGCAGCAGTGGTAGAGGTGGTAGATGCAGAGGCAGTGCAGGTAATAGGAGGGGAGGGAGAAGGCAGTCAGTCAGGAACGTGGAGGTGTGGGCACAGTTTACAGTTAGTCCTGATGCTTGAGCATTACACAAAGCTGACATTAATATGGAGGGAGATCCCACACATGCACAATAGAGTACTGCCCCCACCATGCTTGTTCGGGATGTCACCAACATATTTCTGACAGTACAAATCCTGCCCATGAGCTGAATACTGCAGCCATATGTGGAAGCTAGCAATATGGCGACGGGCTCTAGAGTCATTATTTATCTCTAGGCTCGGTCACAGTAAAACTAAACATTTTAGCGTACAACTAGTGTCTGCTGGGTGGCCACAGTGCCATGTGTTGTTACTATACAAAGCACTGTTTACTTTTTTCTTAACTTCATTTGAAGTGTACAAAGTGCACACTCCATTCATGTCTACACACAGCAACACTTTACAATGCGCTGCGGTGGCATACAGGCCGCTATTTAACTTCCTATATTCTTCTCTTATTATAATAAGTATGAACTGTATGTATTGCTTTCATTTTTCAGATTCATCCATCTGCATCGGCCTGCCCCGGGTATATCCGTGCTCGTGTGCAGAATGATACTTTGTTCGGGAAATTATTTGATTTTGATGTCCCAGTCCTCATGTGGGACCGCCATTTAACGGAGGAGACTAAGAAAAGCCTCATCCAGAAGCTACCGCCATATGGATGGAAAGAGATTCCCATGGAAGGTAATCAGCATTTGTTCAGTTTGTCAGAGTAGCTTAGAAAATTAATTCCCACAAGAGGCTACACTTGCAGATGAGTCCGTGAGGTTCTGATAGCTGAAATATTGTTTCTGGACAATGTGTGCATTGATTTACCTGCCTCTGACTTGCTGGCATTTCCTCTGAGGAGTATATATAGCGTTTCATACTCATTTTTAAAGTTAAACTCAATAGAAACAGCTAAATACACAGTAAAATGTTATACCTGACAAAGGATTTGTTCAGCCATTTGTGTGATTCAGGCACTACTACCAGACAGCACAACCAAGACTTGGATCTTACTGTTAACTAATAAAGATTGGTCCACAACCCACTTTGGTCTACTGATTGGGCATTGAAGGAGCAGCAGCTCATGATGTCATCACGGAGCTCTCTCAAGCGCAAGGTCTCTAACATCCACCAGCTCCGTGATGTCGTCATGGAGGAGTGGAAGAGGACTCCAGTGGAAATCTGTGAAGCTCTGGTGAACTCCATGCCCAAGAGAGTTAAGGCAGTGCTGGAAAATAATGGTGGACCCAATTTGGAATTTTGTTTTCACTTAGGGGTGTACTCACTTTGTTGCCAGCGGTTTAGACATTAATGGCTGTGTGTTGAGTTAATTTGAGGGGACAGCAAATGTACACTGATATACGAGATGTACACTCAATGCTTTACATTGTAGCAAAGTGTCATTTCTTCTGTGTCGTCACATGAAATTATATCATAAAATATTTACAAAAATGTGAGGGGTGTGCACTCACTTTTGTGAGATACTGTATGTACTAAGAAAAATCATTACATTTATGTTAAATGCAACTAACTTAGATACAGAAAATTGACTTGATTTCAGCCTTGTGTACATCCTTGTGTGTACTTCAGCACTGAGACTGGGAAAGGGACGGTCAGTACTAGGTGCCAATCAGGTGTCCTGCATTCACATGTTTGGCTGGAGTTTAGCTTTAAAGAAGAATCCGAGCAAATTTTTTGTTAACCCGTGCACTGCAAGATATTATCACCTGATCCTTAGTTACAAAGTGTACAGGACGTGAGGATGCCGGAGGACATACCATCGCTGCTGCGAAGGAGAAGACAAGCTGGAGGGAGTGCTGTCAGAGCCGGCCGGCTAGGAGGGTCGGGTGAGTATAACTTTGTTATACTCACCCGGTGCTTTCGGTGCCATCACAACTCCACACATCCCTATACAGGTTATGCTGGCCATACATTGTTATATTTTTTTTGTTCAAACTGCGGGCTGAACAAAAAAAATTGAACACATCCTCCATCCACGGTAAACATTGTAGACGAATCTCCTGCTGGGCTTTTGTATTCTGTAAAAATACCCGAACAGTGATGACAGCTGACTGTCTGCCTCCTTTGTTCGCCCAAACTTTTTCCGACTGGCTCCTTCAATTTTCTGATCGAAGAATGCCGGACTGAAGGCTGCCCACAGTGCCCCCCACTGAATGAATTTCATGAACTGGACAAAATTCACACAGTGTATGGTCAGCTGTACATATATATTGTTCTCAACGTGGCCTATATACAGTCTTGTTTGATGGTGCCATTGGCTTACTGACCCCTCTACGTCTTCAGGCAACTCTTACTCATTCATTTAATCTGATCAAAGTGCAAATTCCTAACAGACCTCTACCACATCATAATGTACCAGCACAAACCCAGCTTAGAGGAGAATCCAGATACAATATGGAGACAGCAGACTGAGACTGTGACATTTCAGTAGAGCATATCAGATCTGGGGAACAATGACATTACTTATTTTTGGTGGAACCACCCTCCAAGGCACACAACGTTTCAGTGTCCTAAACTCCCTGCGGTGGAGGGCACAGAAAGCTGTATTGTGGGTGTCGGAATTAACCACATAGGGCGAGGATATTGTGCTGAGCTGCATTTTACTGTCACTGACACTCGTAGGGGCAACCGATATATAAACTGCATGCAAATGTTATTGGTTTAGCCATTACCAGCATGGAGATCAGCAGCTGAGGATTATTATGTGACATTATTTTTGTGTAATTTACAATTTTTAGTGCCCATGGTGTTAATTAGCACCTTGCATATTTACCAACTCGTGCAGGTATTAACACTGAACTCTAGGAATTATCCTTTTTTTTTTTTCATTGGGCCATCTTAGTTACATGTAATATCCATGTGTCACATCCGGGAAAGAGGGGAGAGGCGCTGGGAAAGCTGAAATTCAGTGTAGTAGACCGTGATTTGTCCTGTTCCGGGTGCTGCTGGAGCAATTTGCCCCTGGTGCACAAAACACAGGGAGTCGCTCGCTCCCATACTTCCGCCAGTCAGCAAATGTATTAAATTTTTTCAGGTGTTCTCTGATTGGATGAGAGGCGGGGTGAATGATATCACGGTCAACGGGAGCGGAAAACATTAATGGTCACGTTCTAGGCCACCCACCACCTCTTTAGCAAGAAGCTGTCATATATAATTGTGGTAGATACAGGGCTGTCCCTAAGGTATGCACAGCCTGAGGGGATGTTGTTTTTGTGGGGGGGTGATGGCAGAGAACGGTCATAGAGGAAGGTACTACTTTGTAGATGGGGAGGGGCCGACGCTGGACCACAATGTCAGCGGCCTGGGAGGCTGAGATGTCTCAGGTGGCATCTCATTGGAGGGCGGCTGGGTGGTGGTAGTGGGGAGGCACTCTATGCGGCTTCCTGCCCAGCTCACCGACCTCACTTATTGCCAATAGCTTGGCAGGACGCACAGAGGTCTTAGCAACTTGGGACACTGTGGACGCCCCCCTACCACCACCACCACCCGGCCGCCGCCAATGAGATGCCACCTGAGGTAAACGACTCAGGCTGCCTCATTGTAGGGATGGCCCTGGGTACAGATACCACTATTATATATGATGTTCGGTTCCAGCTGAATAGAGAAAATATTTGGCATTCAATGAAAAGCCAAAACAGGTATAGTTTGGTCCAGGCCTGTGTTCGGACCAAACTTATGGGTCATCCCTAATTATTAGAGGTACCTTATTGGTACCCAGCTCATGCCCAAGTGTTTCTCCACAGTTCAGCTTTAAGAGATAGCATATTGGCTTATATAATATGGAATACTTTATATTAACCTGATTAACAACAAATCCCTTTTTTTAATCAATAAATAAACTAAATGATATTCTTGTGTATCAATACACGTCTTTGCTATAAACAGCAAATGCAAACCATATTCAAATACATTGATTTGGTTTTCCAAGTTATTTAGTATTTATATTTTACCATCTATAAAACCAGTTATACAGTATATGGCTCTCTATGTATGCAGGATCCAGTAAATCAATTTGTTTAGCAAATTTGTAGGACCTGCATGGTAGTCCTGAGTCATTCCATTGTTGCACTTTTCATAAATGACTGAAATATATTTTGTGTTCTTTGTTATGCTGGTTGGATTTATGGGCCTTTCCAGGACATTGCACAAAAAAAGCACATGCTACCGGTTTATATCACCAGTGCAAAGCAGTCATATATCTTATTACCAACTACAAACATTTCATCTGAGAGTGCTGGTCTCCATTATGCATACCCTGTTTCCCCGAAAATAAGACCTACTCCGAAAATAAGACCTAGTACTATTTTTGGGAACTTCTAAAATATAAGACGTACCCCAAAAATAAGACCTAGTTGTGACCATTCCCAGGGCGGGTGGTCACATCTCTTGAAGAGACGCGGGAGAGAATCAGCGGTGCCAACTAAGCCAGCGCTAGAAGAAGCGAGGCGGCAGCGGAGGGAGCAGAGCTGCATAAGCCGATGCTCCTGTCACAGGCGGAGTGATACCAAATGCACACCGTCTGTGAGGAATCGATAGTAAAAGTGCGCTTCGCTCATTCTGGCCAGCGATTAGTTAGCAAATTGCTGTTGTAAAGGTACAGCACCCCTGATTGCCCTGATCACTATATTTTTGTACATGAATACATGTAAACTTTTCTATATGAATAAATGTGGATTGTTGTACATTAAAAAAAATAAGACGTACCCCGAAAATAAGACCTAGTGTGTTTTTTTGAGCCCCAAAAAATATAAGACAGTGTCAGTGTCTTATTTTCGGGGAAACACGGTAATTGTCAATTAGATAAGCAAGGAACATTTAATTACCTTTGTTCCAGTAGTATTTATGAATGTTTACTTAATTTCCTCTAATATGTTGAGCCACGGAACCGAGAATCAGGTGCTTTGTTTGACCCTCCCTACACAGGTCAAGCACTTAACCCTTGTAATGTGGGGTAGCCCCACTGCAAGGGTACGTTTTTTAAATTCTTCTTGAAGCGCTACTTCATGCGCTTCAAGAAGAATATTAGAGCAATGTTTTAGAGAAATCTAAGAAAGATGTATATTTGAGTAAGAAGATCTGTGGTGCAAAATGAATATTTTCCTTAAACTCACCGCATACGTTACCTGTACAAACTTCTTTAGATCTACCAAAAACTATGTAGTGCAAGGGCCTGCCTGATTGGATACAGATTGATTGGATAGATTCGGTAGATCCTCACATTACATCATTTTGGTAAATCTAAAATTGATTTTTCAAAGATCGTATGGTCAGATTTTAATGCATGAAGTAGCGCTTCAAGAAGAATTTTACCCCACATTACAAGGGTTAAGTGCTTGACCTGTGTAGGGAGGGTCAAACAAAGCACTTGATTCTCGGTCCCGTGGCTCAACAGGGCTTACCTCTCTCCCCTCCACTCTGGTTGTGAAATGTCCCTCGGCATCCTTATGTCTAATGCAAGTCAATATTTTTATTATTATTATACAGGATTTATATAGTGCCAACAGTTTGCGCAGCGCTTTACAATATAAGGAAGGCATTACAATTACAATACAATTCAAGACAAGATGGTAAGGAGGGCCCTGCCCCTGAGGGTTTACAATCTAAAGGGTGGGGGAGGTGATACATGAGGAGGTAGCTGGGTGGGGATGAATTGTTTGAGAATGTGATAGTTCATTGGTCAGGTTGAGGTGGGATAGGCTTCCCTGAAGAGATGAGTCTTAAGGGATCGCCTAAAGGCAGTCAGAGTGGGAGATAGACGGACAGGTTGGTGTAGAGAGTTCCATAGGATGGGAGAGGCTCTAGTGAAGTCCTGGAGGCGAGCATGGGAGGAGTTGACGAGGTAGCTGGAAAGTAGAAGGTAGAAAGTAGAATTTGAAGAGCGGAGGGGGCGGTTAGAGTGATACTGTGAGACAAGGTTTGAGATGTAACCTGGGGCAGAGTTGTGAATGGCTTTGTAAGTGGTTGTTAATATTTAGAATGTTATCCTTTGGGCTATTGGAAGCCAGTGTAGGGATTTGCAGAGGGGGGCCGCAGACACTGAGCCTTTGGTTAGGTGGATGAGTCTAGCAGCTGCATTCATGATAGACTGAAGGGGGATAGCCTGTGTAGAGGTAAGCCAATGAGGACGGAGTTGCAATAGTCAAGACGAGATATAACAAAGTGGATGAGTAATTTTGCAGTTTCATTGGTGAGGAAGGGGCGTATTTTGGAGATGTTGTGAAGGTGAAGGCGGCAGGATTTGGATAGTGATTGGATGTGGGGAAGAAAGGTGAGGTCCGAGTCAAGGATAACACCTAGGACCTTGGCATGGGGGGAGGGCTGAAAAGTTGTGTTAACAATCTCAAGGGAAAAGTTTGGGGAAGGTGCACGGGCAGGAGGAAATATCATGAGCTCAGTTTTTGAAAGGTTGAATTTTAAGAAGTGTTGCGTTATAATATTATGCATTATTATTTGCATATTATTATGCATATTATTATTATTATCTCAATTGACCATATGTGAAGAACAAGCACACTGCCTGGGATGGGATTGCCAGCGAGTCATATCCCACACCATTGGCACAAGGACCATTATTGTCCCAGACGGTGTACATTTTGGGTGTGTATTGTAACTCTTCAATATATTCACTTTGAAGGTCTGATTGCTCTTGCATATTACTCCCCGGGTGGACCTGACTCCCCTTCCTGCTTTATCTTTAACTGTTTTACCAAACTGTTGATGGTAAAACAAACTTTTTTCAGATGCATCATTAAAACGCAATAGTTGACAACCTGGACCTTTGTCAAGAGACCGCCAGCTGGAAGAAACAAACATTTCCTGCTGATAATAGAACCATTAAATCATAAATAGAAGTTAAAGCAGAATCCAGACAAACAGATGTATATTGAATGGGAATAGACATTAATTTACCTGCTAAAGGATTTGGTGGGTCTTCAATCAAACACATCCCCCACCCTGCAGAGCTGTTTTACCGTCCTATCTGGGTGTGCATTGGACAGTGAATTAACCTCAGTTAGCATACTGTACTTCTGTGTATTTAGCTGTCTACCTGAAATCACTACACACAGCTAAATACACAGATACAACACATATAAAGGAGCTTTCAAAGGATTTGTGTTTCTGTTCATGCAGACCTGAGATTTACACAGTTCTGCCACACAGCACTGTATTGTCTGCATTGCAGGAGACCTGTTTTTTTCTTTGCACCCTCAGAAAAAGAGTGCTTATTCTTTTAGCTCCCACAAAAACAAACAAAAGATCAGGAGCGCAACTACCAAAATTCATTGTGTGTGAGTAGGTGAGTATGATCTGGCGAAGGGACCAGTGGACATATAAATGAGGACAGAGTCAGGCACACTATTAGATCTTTAGAGTGTGGGGTTTAGGTGTCTATCATACTATCTATCTATCATTCGCCAGATCATACTCACCTACTCACACACAAGGAATTTTGGTAGTTGCGCTCCTGATCTTTTGTTTGTTTTTGTGGTTTCTAATAGACAGGGTCCTCTCCCTGTAACAAGGAGATCTGCACACCTTTACATAACAGCCACCTGTTTGAAGCCTGTCTGCCCTACAGGAGTGCGCTTTATCTTTTGTGTTTTTTATTCTTTTAGCTCCCCTCCCCTGACCTAACAGTTCTCATCCTCCACAGATACATATTTACTAAGATAAGGCGCCTGTGGCCTCCCGTGTTTGTTTACATCCTGCGCCGAAGTCCTCTCTCTCCTTAGAATTCTACGGGTCTCTACTGTGCAGGCGCAACCGGGAGAGAGGACTTTAACGTAGGATGTAAACCAGGTGTCCTCAAACTTTTTAAACCGAGTGCAAGTTAACTGTCCCTCAGACATTGATGGGGGCCAGATTATAGTTTGAAAAATGGGGCGTGTGGCTGCGGTGCCATTGACCTAAATGCACCGCCACGCCCCCTCCCGTCCCAGAACTCGCGTCACGGCTAACTGATTGGTTAGGGAGCCAGGCTGCCTGCCAACAAGTGAAGCTTACTTCCTAGCCAATCGGGAAGCCAGACGGCATGTCATGTCCCGCCTCTTGACTTCCTGATTGGCTAGGAAGCTGGTTTCACTTGTTCCTAGGCAGCTTAGCTTCCTGACCAATCAGGAGGCCGGGAGGCAGTTCATTACATGCCACCCGGCTTTCTGATTGGTTAGGAAGCCAGGCTGCTTAGGAGCACGTGAAGCCGGCTTACTAGCCAATCAGAAAGCGGGTCATAACCCTCCATGCTCCCTCGGCACTGCTGGGCAGAGGGAGAACTCCCTCTGACCGGAAGTTCCGGTATGGGGGGTAAGTATCGGAGCATTTGGACAAGTACAAGTACTTGCCCAAATACTTGGTATCTGCACCGATACCGATACTAGTATCAGTATCGGTGCATCCCTAGCGCAAATCCATTTTATTGATAGTTGCCATTCAAACGACAAGTGCATTTCTGAGCCTGATGAAGGGGACTCAAACGCGCTTGTCGTTTAAATGACAGCGATCAAAAAAAAAAAGGATGTTGCACTAACATGAAACCTGGACATCTGTTTTGAAAGATATGTACTATTGCACATAAAAGACGCCCCCACAGTTTGCCTGTGGCATTTTTTTATGGAGGTATGTTTTATATGCAATAGTACCCCCCCTTCAATTGATATTTATAAATATTTTTAAATACCTGTTTAGAAGGATGAGAAGGCCAGTCAGTCTGCCGGAGGATGATTTCTCCCTCCCTCCCTATCTCTCTGATGTAATTGCCTCTCACTTACAGGAGAGAAATAGAGGGAGGGAGTGAAGACAGCGCCACCCGGCCAGGTTAAGGACCCTGGGAGGCCGGATCTGGCCCACGTGCCGTAGTTTGAGGACCCTTGATGTAAACAAATGCGGGACGCCACAGGTTCTGGATCTCAGTACATGTGTATCTCGACAGTTATGTCGGGATCCGTCCCGGCTGCGGCGGCCTCAGTATACCTAGAGCTGTAGCTCGCGATATACTGAGCTTTGGTTCAAGGGAGGACGCTAGTATATGTCCTCCCGTAACCCTTAGGAGAACTATGGGGAAAAACCACATAGTTCTCCTTTAAGTCAAATTTGGCTTCTAGCACTGCCTGCATTTACAAAATTACATTCAGTGATGTGTTAAAAAATATGGAGCTGCATTAATTGGTGTCTGTTTTATCTGCCCACCGCTCAGCTTTATTCATTCTTAAGTTACCATTTATGTCTTTTATAGATGTTGCCTCTACATTAAAGCTACTCAACGATTCTGCAAACAGGGGACTTTTTGACTGGAAGACGCCAAAGGGGTGCATTCGTTGTGCCGTGGTTGGAAATGGTGGAATCCTGAATGGTTCTCGGAAAGGGAAAGAGATAGACCAACATGACTACGTGTTTAGGTGAGCATTAGAAGGATGAGATCGGAGCGCCAGCCAGATCCTATGAAGGAACAATAATGATAATATAGCTTCTGGTGTACGTCTGCTGGCCTAGACTGTGAGGGCTCATTCACATGCATTGGGCTGCATTTTTGTATGCTAAGCACCATTCCCACTTCACAGCTTGTGGCCAGGGGGGCGATCGTCCACAGGTAACTGCAGCATGAGATCACAGAGGTTGCGGGTACTGGCAGCTGTCCTTACTTTCAACAGCCACCCGCAGCTGTTGTCCTGAGTCTCATGGAAAAATTCATAGACTCATGCAGTCGGCCTCATTCGCCAAGAGAGGCCATTCAAAAGGAATAGGCTGCGACACACCTCAACACAATAAAATTGTGTTGTAGCACACGTGTGTTTTAGAGGTGCTTTGGAGTTCTATTAACAATAACTGGCACAGCAGCACGCCAACGCATGTAATGTGTATTAGTGCACGACTTGGTAATGTGTACATTACCGCAATACGATTGGTGTGAATGGCTGTTCACTATTACCGGGTAAGGGCTGTTCCATACTCCTTAGCAAGGGCCATGACCCTGCCTAGGACCGTCTATTATCAAGGAATGTTGGGGTGAAAGAGTGTGGTGCAGTTTGTAGTCAGAGAGGGACGTTCTCCATAGAGACAGCCTATAGTTATTCTTCTGGGAAGTGTTTTACCAGCTGAATGTGGATGTTGTTCTTCCTTGTCTAGATGTGCAGGAAGGTTTGTCAGCACAAGCTAAAAGCCTGGGCATTTTTGGTCAGTCCTGTCCATCCCCACCTGACACTTTACTATACTCTTTAAAGTTCACCTGTCATGAGATAATTATGTAAGCTGCCATTGCTGACCTCTCCTTTCGAGAATCTTTGTTATCTGCCATGCCAATGTTTTGGCCTCAATCAAGGTCAATGAGTCATTTACCATGAGACCGACATAAGGAGTTCTGACCCATTTCCCACACTCATTTGCATCATGCATGATCCAGGTCTGTGACTCAAAATGATTAAAGCCAGACACAGATAGGCAACTGGCATTTTAAAGCTTTACCGCCTAATAAAAAAAGCTTTAAAAAAGGCTGCCAGAAAAATATATTAAAAAAATAAAAATCTCTCTCCCCCAACTTTTATCTACTTCCTGCTGGAGGTGCCAGTAACATCAGAAACAGGTAAGAATTTGTTCCCCTGTTTTTGGCAGTTTTTTCAAGTGTTTATTTAATTTGGGTAGTGGGGACTGTCATTAAATTGGACCTTGTATTCTATGTCAAGGTCTGCTTAAAGGCTGATTTCACCTTTTGCACAATGTGGCCCATGCAGACAAGGGGCTCTGGTAATTGCCATACCTGTAGGCCGTTTCTGGCACCCTTTAAAACCTGGTCAAATACTCTCATACTGTGTTATTACCCTGCCTGGCAAGTTTCCACTACACACCAGCAGGGGTGTCCCTAAGGTATGCGCCACTGTCGTTCTGGGGTGGAGGCTTTAGGGGTGCTGGCAAGGAATGGTCACTGGGGTGGTTGTTCTGCTGATTTGCTGTTCAGGTCGTAGAGGGTGAGGCAGACGCTGCACCGTGTTGTCGGGACGGGACTGTGTTCGGCGTCCCGTCCAAGCTCACTGACGTCAATGGTTTACAGGAGCTCAGCAGTGCGCAAGCCAGAGCATTGCTCAGCTCCTGGCAACCAGTGACATCAGTGAGCTGGGCAGGAAGCACACAGAGCGTCATAGGTTGCTAAGAGCTCTTTTTAACCTAGGATGCTCTGGCCACCACCCGGCTGTTCCCCCAATGAGATGCTCCTTGAGGCAACCGCCCCGGGCTGCTTTATTATAGGGACAGCCCTGCACACCAAACGTTGGGCTCTCGCTCTTGTGATGCTGGGGGCACTTCTGTGTTCAAAAGCGCGGTGCACTCCTCTCACCTGCATTCCTGGCTTAGTGGAAGATCACTGCATTTAGTTGAACTAGTCAGGATATGGAAATAAAACAGTATGGGAGTTTTTCAGCCGGACTTCATGGGTGCGAAGAAAGGACTACATGTACGGCAATTACTTTAAACAATATTTTTTTTTTAAATTAATCTATCGAGACCCCTTGTCTCCATGAGCCTTTTTGTGCAAAAGGACCTAGACTTCAAAAAAAGAGGCAGTCCTCATCATACTTCCCTCACGAAGTGTACTTTATGTACTCTTGCACATTCAGAAGTGTGCCTTTGCATGCTAATCGAAAATAGTTTAATAGAACACTTCCCTCTTTGCTTCCCTATACTGTATATAAATTGTAAATCACATGTAGAGTTTATGGCTTTCATTGCATAGTTACCGATTCAATTAGTTATAACACCTCTGTGATCTTACCTGAAACAAATTCTATGACCTGTTATATGTTTAGGAAACAATGAGATTTACTAACGGTTATATTATAATACCTGTCTGTACAACGCTCTGTGTGCTACTGTCTGCAACCAGTCCTCTTTCTTGTACCTTTCCAGGCTGAATGGTGCAGTGATTAAAGGCTTTGAGGAGGATGTTGGTACAAAGACTTCATTTTATGGCTTCACCGTGAACACCATGAAGAATTCACTCATTGCTTATGAGGGGTATGGCTTTACTGAGACGCCTAAAGGAGAGGTGAGATGCATAGATCTCCCCCCATATGATCATTGAACCCCATTACTTAAGAACTCTAAAAATAAGGGTCCCCCTTTACACCTAGGGCACGAAGAGTGTACACTCAAGTACAGGCAGTCTCCGAGTTACAAACATCCAACTTACATACGACTCCTACTTAAAAACGGAGGCTATAACTGTACAGCAGGGGTAGTTGTAATGCTACCACGCTCGTGCCGACGAGGAGTGCCCGCCTTTTTGGGGTCTGGTTTGTAGTACTGTATGTACATTACAGGAAGTTGGCTCTTGATAGACGTGCAGACGAGGGGTGCACGCCTCTTCTTCCAGGTCACTGTGAGGTTTTTACTGCTGTCTGTATCTTCATTAGAATGATCAGAGACATTAGGAAGTGAGAGGAAATCTACCGCTAGAAAGGGAAATTCACTCCTGTAAGAGTTATCATGGGAAAAAGGCGTCTCCAATGAAGCTTTATCACCAATACTTGTTTCCACAAAAACCCAACATTTTCAAAATCCAATTGTCACAGGGACAGAAAGTGAGGTGAAATCTTCTGAACAGGGGCACACACAGCAAAACAAACTTTACAGGGGGTTAACCCTTCCCTATGCCGGAGTTACACTTAAAAAATGTACCTGTTCCAACTTACATACAAATTCAACTTAAGAACAAACCTGCAGTACCTATCTTGTTTGTAACTCGGGGACTGCCTGTAGTATGTCCAGACATCATTCAAATTTATCTCCACCTCCCATTCCTTCTTAAGATCATGCCCTAGCATTTTTCTTTATTTTGTAGCTAGAACAATTTTCTATTACCCCCCATCATCAGTCTTGTAAAAGTCTTGCAGAGGGAGCTGTAGGAGTTCAGTTTTTATTGATGTGGGCACATCTCCCAGATCTACATCTACCAAGATCCCTTTTCCTATAAGCAGTGTGTGGACTGTTGGAAGTCAAGGCGGCTGCATAGTTTTGCTGGGAAAGAAATCAATGATGGATGTGGAGTAGAACAGAGATGGGTGGAGCTCTGTAGCCCAGCAGGCAGGGCTAACAACGTTGGTTAGGATTTTAGTGTAGCAGATGCACTGTGTTGTAAGCTTTAACAGGAAGTTAACAACACACTGGATTGTTAAAGTGACATTAAACCCTCAGATTTTTTTAACATAAAGCAATACTGTAATGTGCGCTTTACTGTAATCCATGGTAGTTTCCCTTCTCTTTGCTGCTCTTCCTTTTAAATCCTCATGTCTTCTCATGCTTGGGGAGAACTTCCCTTTGCAGCTGAGTGCCTTTTCCTGTAGTGCTGGCTCAGGTTGTGAACCTTCACACAGACACCATGTATCCATTTCAGAGACAAGGCAGTCTGCTGCAAAACAGAAATGCTCCCCCAGCATGAGAAGAGATAAGGATTTAAAAGGAAGAGCAGCGAAGAGAAGGGAAACTACCATGGATTACAGTAAGGCACACATTACAGTATTGTTTTATGTTAAAAAATCTGAGGGTTTAATGTCACTTTAGTTTCAAAAAGTATTTTTCTGTATGAGCAATGGGGGGAAATGTCAAAACTGGAGTGGACAAAATCTGCCGCAGATTTGCATGGCAACCAATCAGCTTCTCTGCCTCATTTTCAAATCTTACCTGAACAAACTGAAGAGAAAAGCTGATTGGTTGCCATGGGTAACTACTCCAGATTCTCTCTGCTCCAGTTTTGATAAATTCCCCCCAATGTATTTAAGGGGATAAAACATGGGGAAAGTGCGTGTATTACAGAAATGTACTGCATGTTTTGTTTTTTTTTGTGCCTTGACATATACATTAAAGGAAACATGTACTGAGAGAATTTGCAGGCTCCTGTCAATGAAACTTCTTTCTGAAAATGCTAATTGGCCACCTGTCATGCTATTCAATATTTTTTGAGTCACTGACCATCAACAAGCATGAAAATCAGGAGCTCTGACTCGTGGCACTGGTGATCAGTAGGCCTGCAAAGGCTGTCCCTATATCTTGCTCAGTACAAGTTTTCCTTCATATAGAGGCCTTGTCTTTACCATGAACCATGTATAACACAATAAAACACTTCTGATTCTGCATGATGTAGCAGATGTTTTTGGGTGGACAGAGATGGGCAGATATGCCCCTGAGAAGGACGGCTGGAGGGACATCTGCCAGTCCATCAATGGTGCTGGAATGTCATCATGAATATTGTGGTGTATACATTGTCAAATACCTCCATCTCTCTTGCAAGTGAGAAGAAAGGATAGATTTCAGCACCCCAGAGTCATACTGAACCAATTATTTGAGCAAGGTTGAGTCATGTATGGCCAACCTTAGAATGTTTTTGTAATTCCAGAATATTCTGCAATCTGTAAAGCCGTAGTTCAATTCAGAGACACAAGTGAGGTCACCATTTTCCTGGTACCTTTACATGGCATATTGATGTCTAGTCTGACTATAATTTGTGCTGTGGTACTTGCAACATGTGTGCTTTTCTATAAATGGATACTTTTGTTTGGGTTTTAAAGATAATTGATTCCACATTTCCATATCTCTTGTCTGCATGTAAATACAGGGACTTCGTTACATCTTCATACCTTCTAATAAGAGAGATTATGTCATGCTGCGCTCCAGTATTTTAGGAGTTACCGTTCCTAATGGAGGAGACAAGGGAGACAGGTAAGGTGGTACGATCAGTGGCGTAACAATAGACATAGCAACCCATTAGGCCTGGTGTGCTTTTAGGCCTGGGGTAGGAGGGCGTCCCATTGGGGGAGCTGTTAGGAAAACTAAGGTTTCCAGTATAGATGGGCTGATTTATTACCCTCTGAACTTCTGCTATAGACTGAATCTAACCTTGCATGCCTGATGCCGTCACAAATCCAAGAGTTCCACCTCTGTAAAAACTTTATAGGAGAGTTAAGGATTGTGTTTCTATAAAAACGTTTAATGAAGCTAGAGTATAAATAAGTCTGTATGAAGGGATGAAGAGTAATTGTGTGCAAGAGCATGAATAATTTTATCATAATATAAAATATAATTATGGGTATTATTATTATTATTGCTCCTATAACTTTAACCCCCAGCACTGCTCCCTCGTAGTGTACTGACTATGCTGACAGCTCTCCTGCTGCCTGGCCTTGATACATACTTCATTAACATGATCAATTACACATATTGTCACAGTCGACACTGCTAGCTGCTACAAAGAGAGTTAGCCAGGGGGTCCCCAAGTTTTGCTATGGAGCCCCATGATTTTTAGGCACGCCCCTGGGTACCATGTATATTCTATGTATAGCACAAGAGATAGGTGTAACATCAAAAGTACTGAGACACAGTAGTACATGGCCTGTGTCTGGAGAGAAATTGAGTGCCATTTGACTAAAGTTTTTTGTATGATTTTGGGGGTGCCTTATGGAAACAGGCAAGCCAGAACAGCGAGATTAAAGAAATCTCATGCTGTTCTGGCTTTGAGAAATCTCTAAGAAGTCTGGGGTTGGGCTTTATATGATAAAATGGCAAACAAAACCAACAAGTTTTTTTTTATTCCATCCCCACAGTCCTTCGGTCTACTTTGGCCCTGAAGCAACTCCCAAGAAATTCAAACTACTACACCCTGACTTTCTGATGTATACCATGGAAAAGTAAGGAAATACCTTTTCTCTTTCCATTCTCTTTAAAGCAACATTATTTTTAAATAGCACCAATGCAATTGTAATACGTGCGCTGTTTGCTCTTTGGTCTTTCTGTAAGTTGAAATTGTCTGATGGGTTTGCTTTATATAAGAAAGTAAAATATGTGGAAGAATGCATTTTCCTAAAGCAAACCTATGCTGCTCTCATACCTGCAAGACAACCATTGACATCCAATGGTGGACATCAGCAGGCGGCTTCATGCAGGATCGGACTTTCTCAGAAAGAGCCCCTAAAAATTAGGAGGATTTTAATGTTACCTGGCACGTGGCCCAACCTCCTTCCACTTCTATTGTCTTTCTATTGGCTTATCATTCTGATGGGCAGCTTCACTGTCCAGTAGGGAGATGTGGGAGTAAAGCATTGGCAAATTTGCTTCCTAGGTAAAGTTAAAATTAGCATACTAGAGCTCCCCAGGTTTAGGGGCTCTCAAGGTGCTCTGAGACAAGGTTGACCCTGCCTGAAAGCATCTGGAGGTTGCTGCTGCTGGATGACAGTGGCAGTTGACCAAGGATGAGACCATCACAGGTACATTTATACCCATGTGCTTATTTATAGAGGTTACCATTGTTTTAAAGGAGTTCTATAGCCCCAGCAAATACTTTCATGTTAAAACATCAGCATTGTAATAGGAATACATACTAGAGTTGTTTATGATAATGCAATCAAAGCTTACTTGAAAAAATCCCTTTTATTTAGTGAGTGTTGCATTCTGTCAGCCCATCACTTTCATCAACTTCCTGGATTCCCAGTGTGCTTTGTGTCTCGTTCCCTGCTGCTTGATGTAATGCAATCTCAATTTCTCAAGACTACATATCCCATAATGCATTGCTTCCAGCAAGCAATGATAATGTTACATTGTGGGAAGTTCAGACGGCAGGCTTAGCTAGAGTGGTGACACAGGGAAGTGCATATTCACAGGGCGGAGTGAAATTGTGTCAGTGCATTGAGAAAGTACATCCTATGGGCACCTTCAATAAATACATTTACAAACTTCTAGATCAATATGGTTATTGGGAGTGGGATAGAACTTGTGGAAATTCAATAGAGAAATACAGATTTATTTTTAGTTTATGACCATATGTACCCTTTAACATGCTGCTTGCTAGTAAACTTTTTTTAAAAGTTTTATTAAAATCTTCCGATACAAAACAGAAAACTAGATACCATTGTCTGCATACATAACAGGAGAGAGCACAAGCGTTATCATAAGTAGTACCAAGAGCAGACATGGGCAGGCATCTGTATTCAGTCATAAAACAAACAAAATAAAACCTAAACAGGTCAACAACAGGTTGCATCTGCATCAGGTGACTTATTACGCACTGGTAACCAATAAACATATTGAGAAAAGAGTTAAATGGGGACATGACGAATCTGGATCTAAGGCTAATGGCCCATGGGTGTTCGACACTTGACCTATGAGGTACCATTTGGTGTAGCGAAACGGCAAGGCAAATTGATGAATTTCAGCTGTTTTTCAAGACTGTGCCATGAACAATTGCCATCTGCTAAAAAAAAGGTTTTGCACAATCATCCTTATGGGACTCCGCGTTTAGCTTCTCTCTACTCAACAGTAGTTTAAGATCCTTGACCACCTCCTGCACAGTTGGTAAACTTATTTGTATGTCTTGTGTGAATGTCTTCAGTTTCATTCTGTATATTCTTCTCACAGATTCCTGAAATCTCATTTATTAACTACGGAATATGCTAACTTGTACATGCCAAGCACCGGGGGTTTGATGCTGCTGGCTGCGCTACATACCTGTGATAAGGTAAAGAGAAGCCCTATGCATGCCGTTCTGTACCAGATACATCTTCTATCCAGAGCTTGATGTCTGTTTTTTTTTTCTCTTTAGGTTGATGCATATGGATTCATCACTTCAAAGTTTAAGCAATTCTCAGACCATTACTTTGAAATACAGAAGAAACCACTTGAATTCTATGCCAATCATGACATGCTCATGGAAATGGACTTGTGGCAGACTTTGCATGGAAAAGGGATAATGACTCTGTACCAAGGATGAAATGAGACAGGTTCTCTTCCACTGGACTCCAGTGCTCCTCCATCTAGGAAGATTTCCCATATGGGGGAAACTAAGACTTGAAAAGGGGGAAACCAGATACAATGACCCCAAAGACTTCTGTAGGAAAATACTTTTTATTGGCCTGTTGCCTCATCAGCGCTAAGACTATGAAGTCTCGTATGGACAGGCCTATACCATAGGTCATGCTTGCACTGCAAGCCAAGTAACCTTCATCGGTCTGGTAGATGTATTAACTACATTCTATAATTAATTTAAGAGCCTGTCCAGAAAATATAATTTTGAGCACATGCAGATTTAAAGTGGACCTAGCATCAGATATATTGTTGCACCCTAAGTGCATACATGCTAATTATTGTGTAGGTATAACACCAGAAGAACAGACCAAACTTTGTTAATTATCAAGCCATTATCAAGTATCGACATCTATTTCCTGGACTGATATGCTAGCTCAGAGATGACACACTTATGTAAATCTTGGTGCCTTTGCAGTTTTTGTCTTCACAAATCAGCCCCCGCTGCAGCCTCTCATTTAGTGACTTGATACAAAGTTACATTCTGATCACTGGATCTGATCACTGGGGGAGGGAAGACTGAGGAAAATGCTTCCTTCCGCTTGCAGCAGACTGATTACATCATTTCAGCCTAGGCAAAGTCACTGGACCGAAGCTCAAAGACTGCTTTTTAATGATAGAAAGTAGTTTATTTTTATTTTTTTATTACGTTCTTGTTGTTTATTGTGACATGCCAGGAGGTTTTTTTTCATGCAGGTAAGAGATACTGATAGGTCCATTGTACTCATCCAAGATTGTGGATTCTAACGGACATCTTTTAGGTCCACCTACCTTCCGTGGTGATTATGAGGTGTCTTCTTCTTCTTGAAACTTTAACTTCACTAAATTACATTACACTGGATACATTAGGCGGAATTTGACTTTTCCTGTGCCACCAGAAGTGAGTGAGACTCTGAAGTGAGGCAAGGGTGGAGTCCAGATACTACTGAGAAATTGCTAGAGTCTTCTAGAGATCTATTAAGCAACTAAGTAATTAATTCCACAAGCTTCCAATTATAGCTTAAAGTGGAACTGAAATTGTGAATAATTTGGTGTAAGTGGCCTTTCCCATAAAATGTAAACATTAAAAAAGACCAGGGTCTAGCATACCTTGAGCTGCACATTTGCAGTGCGCTGCCATGGACTATGATGTGAAAACCAACCATATAGATCTATTTCAAGAGGACACTGCTGAGTCTTGGCTGTACTAAAGTCATACTGCATTGCACCCTGGTCTGAGGTCTGATGTTTTGGGTTTTTTTTTGCTTATATGTACAATAGGGAGGATAAAGAGGACTAAAGTGGAGCAAATTATTCACCATCAGGTGCCATATGAAATATCGCTTTTGGGTGGGCAAACCCATTCGGCAATAGAAAAGAGCAATCCTGAAACTAGAAGAGTGACAAGCAGGCTACAGTTACAAGCGAGAGTCTTTGGCCTGTAACATGTATCTCTTTTTTCAGTTGGAGAACAAGGGGCTCTTGTTTACCAGTCTGTCCTCGCAGTTAATGTTTTACTACACTGGTTACTGGATTTAAACAATAATTTATTATGAACACTAATGGACTAAGAAAAAATATTGAGCAGGAATGACTAAGGCCACACATGTACATGAAATGCTTTTCATCCAACCAGCCTGTTGATTGAAAAAGAGTTGTATGTTTATGGACTCGCACAGAAACCTTTGGAAGCCACCAACGCCAGTCGTCTGATCTGGGAAGAAAGACTGTTCACCTGTAATGAATTTTTCTGAATGGTCACTGTTGTTTACCCAGGATAAGGACGGTGCTTGGGGTGGCCCCTCAATTTGGATGGAATGATTATGCATGTTCATGGAAAGATCTTTCACTTGGAGTGTGCCTTACCGTTTCAGTGCTCCATTTCATGTTTATATCTAGCCTAACAGTTGGGACTCTGATGTCACAAAGCCATGACATCATCTGTAGTTCTTTACCAGTTATATCCCTCGGTATATTGGTTTCTTGGTGCAGGGCTTTTCAGTGTTGAAATCAAGATAAGAAAAAAGTGTTTCCCTACGCTATCTGACCCCAACCTATAACCTTAATCTCACCTGAAGTCTCAACCTTCCCATCATCTGAACTTCTAACCTTTCACACCCCTTCCATAAAACGTAAAGACTATCTCCTGTTAGGTAAAAAAAACTACCCTTGCAGTGGGGATACCCCTGCACTGCAAGGGTTAACTGATTGTTTTTGTCTAGGGGATCTTTTTAAAGGACTTCGAGTTACCCGATCCCTGTTCTCGCTGGCTCCAAGGCCGGTGCCCACAGCCTCTTCTCCCAACCTGCTAATGTTATCACGTTTAATGAATGGCCCATAGCATTATACATGAAAACACTGAGGGACAGCCCACCAACCACAGCGGAGGGGAGAGAGTTCAGTGCCTACCGCCAGGGGAGCGGGGTCAGGTAAATAACTGCAGTCACTGCAAGGGTTTTTTTTTTTACCCAGAGATAGACTTTAGGGTGAAACTGTACTGCTCTGCAGTGGCAGCCTATATACATTTCTCATGACAGGGGCACCTTAACCCAATTGCTAGCACTAAATTAACCCCTTATAAACTCCTTCTCTTGCACCAAGTTTTACCAAACCCCCTGCTCCTGCTTCTGTGGTTCTGTGCCTTATCTATATTATACCTGCCACTACTGAAGTGTGCAAATGTGAAATTGATTACCTATGGAAGCGTATCTAAACCTTAAAAGCAAAAATGTAATACAGCTATTCCTCACTTAACGACCTACCTGTTTTGCGACCACTCGCACTTACGACCAGCTCTCCGACCCTACGTGGGGGAACGTGGCAGCGGCAGTGTAGCGTCTCACCGACTTCAGTGCTATACTCCGTTCTCTGCTGCTAGCCTCGGTAAGTACTGTATTGACAGATTTACAGTACACCGTGCCGTACTGTACATCTCCAACACTATACAGCACTGTACTAATACAGTACAGCACTGTATACAGTTCCTCACTTAATGACTGATTTGTTTAACGACCAAGTCGTAGGAACGGAACTCGGTCGTTAAGTGAGGAATAGTTGTATATTGAAGCGTACGAGTCCTTGGATGTGGTGAAGCAGGGACGTCATGTGACTGTGCATTGCTTTATCGAACAAAAGATTTATGGTGAAGTGGAGCATTGTGCATTCGGTCTATTTGGAGAGCCTTCGATCTGGCGGCCGCATTCGTTTTCAGGCTAAGAACATTTTCATAGAGTACAGAAAATACCTGTTGATCTTGCCGGAAATGCTGTGTCCTCTCGCTTCCTGTAAGATGAAAAGAAAACACAAACATCCTTATCTTTCTTGTGTCAACTACTAGTCCCATCAATTGGCCATGTAATGGAGATAAACAAAGGCAGACATGTTTGATGTCCAGCTTGTATGACTACCCCCATACAGACAGTGGAGAAATTAGTGTAGACATTAAGTGACATGAAGTATGCTATTGGCAGGATCACCAGTTAAAAGAAAAAGCCCGAAAACGCTAAACTAATGCAGCCATCACATCGAAGAATGTGTAAGCTGCAATATATTCCATTTTTGGTTTTGGGTTTAGATGCGTTTCAAATACTGTTACATTGAGGGCTTTTGTTAACCTAAAGGATAATGTATTTTTTAAATTCTATCTTCATCAGTGTTTTTTTTTTAAAATTGTATATTTTTTAATAAATGTGTAAATAAGTATGTATGTATTTGTTTGATTTGCTGAAAAGAAAAAAAAATGCAACTATGGATATGGCATTATGCAAAAAAGCATATATGGAAAAATATTTTTATGTTGATGCAGAAAGAAAAAACTCAATTTGGATAAACACCCCAGGGCAAAAAGAGAGGGCTTCATACCAGCAATTTTGTATTACGGACACA
>NW_017306477.1:264249-269197 GCF_000935625.1 Nanorana parkeri | reverse complement strand
TAGGTGCTTCTTGCTTCAAACTGAATTCAAAAGTGAGGATTTACTATGTTATAGGGAAGGTTTAAGAAAGTGAATTGTACCTAAGCAGCAAAATGTACCTTTTGTCTAGAATTTCTTCTGAAAAATAGTATAGCACTTCCATATATATGTCACTCTGATATAGATATGTCACTCTTGTGCCTTCAGCCTCATAGCTGTACATCTGCATTGTGCAATCTCAGGCACTGCTGCCTCTTCTAGTCTCTAGAGATTTGGGGTGAGATTTGGTGATGTCACTATTGTGCATCTCACTGTTCTCTTTGCTGGAGGTTCTGACATGAGGAACCCAACACCAAGATGGCTGCCTCCACACAGAGACAGTGCAGAACAAGACATGATAAGTGAGTTATGGGGAAAACATCAGCTACTGTAGACCACCTGCATTATGGAGACTTGTCCTTTAAATCTAAACTCTGGGATAAGCAAATATTGTCTAATGACAAAAGACATGTGCATTTTTACTTGAATCTTGAATACTTTGTGTATTTGTTCCAGATGTGTGAAGTAACCCAGTGTGAAACTTTGCTTCTGTGCAGGAGTTTCCTGTAACAAAGACCTGCTGCTCTCTCTCTCTCTCTCTCTCTCTCTCTCTCTCTCTCTCTCTCTCCACCCCCTCCTGTAGTTTTCTGCAGGCAGCCTGTAGTGGGTGGGGCCTACTGGGTCCCTGCCACAGCTCTGCTCTCTGCACAGGCTATGTACATTGATGATGTCACTTTTACTCTTTCAAGGTAACAACTGGTTTGCAAAGGCATTTGGTGGAATTATATCTTTTGTGGATATTGTGGAATGTAATTTATTAAAGGTTTCTGAGTTTAATCTCCCCCTGCCCTTTTTAGGGCACGGCTTCCAGAGTTCAGTTCCTCTTAACTTTTAGCCATGTTGTCACAACGATGTACATTAGAGGAGTCTGAGTTGATGAGGGAGGCCTCTCTTGCAGCTCTAGTCCAAAAAAACCCTGGAATGGTACAGGTATGCAAAGACAAGAGTGGCATGAGTGCTGGTAAGAAGCGAAGTCCGAGGCTAGCCAGGTCAGCAATGGTCCGGTCAGTGAGGTACAGGAACAGAGGCAAATTGTAGTCAGGGACAGCTGGATCAGCAACTTGTGAGCAGCGTAGTACATAGCCATACACAGGAGTGTGGTCAGAGCCAAGCCGAGGTCAAGGAATCCAGAAGAGCAGCGGGAAGGTCCAACAAGTCGGGTTTGTAACAGTAGATCAATTGAGATGTGGTATACAGAGTACCGGCGCAGGGAACAGCTGGAAACCAGTCAGCAGTGGAGGCAAGGATGACACAGGCTTAAATAGCCTCCTTAAACACCCGCAATTGGCATGTGTGCACGCCTGTCCGCATGCTGTGAGACGTGTGCGGAGATGCGCACGGCGGAGCATAGTTCTATCAGAAGAACTATGCCCACACACATGCGCAGGTGCTCACACAGAACCCCAGGCGCAAAGCCTGGTCCTGGCTTCCTGACACATGTATGCAAATACCCATAGCATAAATGTTCAAATAGAAAGGCTTTTGAGGTGCTGAGACAAAGTCCTTCATTTATTTTTATTTGTATTAACAAAATTAATTTATTGAATCCATATTCATTAAAATATTGATAAAGATTAGTAAAAGTACATCAAATCAACAGGTACAACAGATTCAACCATGTGGGTCTGCATATGCTGGCTTGCAGGGTTGGATCTGTTCCAATATTTTAATGAATATGGATTCAATAAATGCAATTTTTGATACAGGTTTTACAAGGTTTCAACACTTTAATAGCCCCAAATTCCTATTTGGTGATTTGCGTATGTTCATACAAGGGGTACGGTGCAATTCTCTTCTATATACCAACACATTTTGGACAGCATAGCATTAAAGGAGAACTATGGGGTTAAGGCTTTTCCCCATAGTTCTCCTTAGGGTAACGGGAGGACACAAACTAGCGTCCTCCCGTTACCCTAGGCTCAGTATACCGCGAGCTGTAGCTCGCAGTATACTGAGACGCCGCAGCAGAAGCGGATCCCTACAATTATGTCTGGATCCACCCAGCTGCGTTACTGGCAGCTGGCTCTGCCTATCTAGAGGCAGAGCCAGCTGTACCCGCCCCCTCCCCGTCCGTTCCGCCAGTCAGCGCTGGAGGATCGGAGCGGGGAGGGGGGAATGTTCGCTCACCTCCCGATCTAATGAGCCGACATGTGACAGTCTCATTGTCACAGGTCGGCTAGAACTATGAGGTGAGTGAAAAGCACTCGCCTCATAGTTCTCCTTTAATGTAACTTATCAAATGTACTCATGAACCAATCAAACAGTGATGCCAAATATATAAAGAAATACATAGTAAGAAACACTTGACAATATGGTTTGCGAGTAATCCTGTAAACAAAACATATGGAAATTGTAAAACAACTGCCTGAGGATCCTATTGGCATCATGTGAATGAGGAAAATGCAAACGACAGCAGCGCATACCATAAAAAGAAATGCATAGTGGCAGAAACCAATATTTGTATGTATATTTAAATGCCTATAAATACAAAAAAAACACAAACATCTAGAAAAAACAAAGAGCCAGATTGTCAAACAGAACAATACAAAGCACGTGTTTAGTTAGGGGGGATGCTGTGTGGAAGAGAGTAGATTGATTACAATGGGACAAAATATATTGGGTGTAACATGAGAACAGCCTATAGACATTTGATGAAATAATGAAACATAAATGAACCCAAAGTTGAAAAATAACAGACTTACATCACCAGGTGAAAGTAAAGGAAAAAAAATCTAAAAAAGAAAACTAATACAGCCACCTTATCTAAAGATTGCTAAGCAGTGCTATATTACATTTTTGCTTTATGGGGTTAGATCCGCTTTAAATTCTGTTGTGCCTCTAACTTTGTGCCCAACAAGAGGCAATAGTCATAAGGAGCATACATTAGAAGTCATGTGGCTAGCTTTTGTTCCTGGCTCCAAGCTGCAGTGTACATTACAGATGCTCTATACGCATAATTTACCGTGAACCTGCCCTTTGCCCATTTAAGGCACAATAAAGGATACACCAAAAGTAGAACTATGGCCTCCTATTAAACAAAAAAACACATATGTGCTAAAGCGCTTAAATATAAGTGCTTCTACACTTAAGAATGTTCTTAGTCCCCCTGCAAATACTTGTTAATCCTGCCAGTAAAGTCTACTTAATGCAGCTTTCTATGATGCTGTGGCAACAATGCTTCACTGCTCCTGAATTGGAGTTGCCTCTCATGTAGGTTATGCTTGTTTCAGTGGACTGAAAAAACTGTGCAGGAGGCATGGCTATCAGCATTGTCACATGATTCACAATTCTATAAGTTGTCAATCAGCCCCTGGCTACACATAGTCCTGGCCACTGCCTCTGTTGCTAATCGAGGTGGGTTCACTTCCCATCAACTGGCCAATTGTTGTATGAAAACCCGATCGCGTTCATTTTTCTAACTATATTCGTAAGGTGTATGGGCACTTTTACACTCATCACATTGGGCACAGCCAAGTAAAGTCAGTATTATCCTGCATCCTGCATTGGACTCAACGACTTTGTGAATTGTGCTGTCCTTTGAGTCAATGAACCATACTGTATTTGTTCAAGGTTAAAGCAATTAATCTCTGATATTTATCGTCCCTGCCTGTTTGTCACACAAGCAGACCTTTTAATTGCTCACACCCAAATTGGTATCTATCTACCAGTAGCTGCCTCATTTCCCACCCTCGGCTTATATTCGGGTCAATACTTTTTCCCAGTTTTTTTTGGTAAAATTAGGTACCTCGGCTTATATTCGGGACGGCTTATACTCAAGTATATACGGTAATGTAAAAAAGAAATGTTGACCTCTAAATCTGTGCAGGAAATTTTGACCGGCAAAGCAAACAGGCATAGAACTCTGGCATTTGCCTAGAGCCCATTCTCTTGGTTGAAGTTATTGTGGCTGGAAGGTCATGCCGGTCCAATAGTTATAAGTTATAGTTCTAATTATTATAGTTATTACTGTATACTTTAACAGAGAGATCCTGCAGTATAATTCCTAACTCTGCTCCTGTATACCTGGGAGTTTTACCCACCCAACTGTGTGTATTCCATAGGGCTCGTTCACACCTAAGTGTCACAGTAATTGCAGGATACCGTGTCATTAATGCACACTATTGCACAATGCACCTAGTGTGCGTTACCGTGCGGCAGGTGTGTGGCTCTGCCATTCTTTTAAATGAATTAATTTCACCCCAAAGCATCTCCCAGTCACACTGCGCTGCAATGCACGTTACCACAATACTGTGCGTTGCGTTAAACTGGAATAATGTAATGCTTGCAATTAGGAATGCACCGATACTGTTTTTTCGGTATCAAGTACAAGTACCGATATTTTTTTATCGGTACTCACCGATACCAATACAGGAAGTCCCAGTAAGGAAGCCGGGCGGCATGTAATGACTCACCACCCGGCTTCCCAGTTAGCCATCTCCATGTGACGAGGAAGAATCACAAATGCCGGGGGGGCTTTCTGATTGGCCAGCTTCCCGCCCAATCAGGCCATGCCGGGCGAGTCATGGAATTGCAGGCTACATGTTTAAAATAACGACACAGACACCAAACTATTTGGAAAAAATGGCCGCGGCACTTTTATTGTTTAATTAACTTTAACTGTATTTAAATAAAAAACGTTAACATCTTAAAACATCAAACCAACCGTAGATTGCTTAGTCATAAACTCAAGCAATAATTAAACCATTCTAAACCAGACTTAAAGTCCCCCTCTAATTTAAGAAGTGACACTACCACATAAAAGCCAGCGACATGAAAATTTAACATATTACTAATATTTACATAACATTGTGTGATAAGGGAGGGCGGGTGGGGAGCTCGCGGTGATGAAAGTCCAGCCGAGTGCCCCCTT
>NW_017306477.1:196336-263542 GCF_000935625.1 Nanorana parkeri | reverse complement strand
CGAGCCAAGGTTTTCCCGCCTCAAGACAGGTGTCTTAAAGGGGAATATGCCAATTTATTAGCCCTGGAAGCTTCTGGAAACGGCACGAACCTGGGATTTTCCCGCCCAAACTACCAGGTAAATTTACTTAAAGGGGTATACACTACTAATTTTGTGAGAGAAAATTCATATATTATTATTTTTTTTATAATAGCCAATTTGGTTCTCAAAACATTATTTACCTCACCAAATATACTTTACCCGCCGCAATCCCATGAGAGTGAGCTCCCAAATGAATTGGGGCCCACTTTCACATGGAATTGCAGGAGGTACTACATCTTTAAAATAACGACACAGACACCAAACTATTTGGAAAAAATGGCCGCGGGCTCTTTTATTGGTTTATTAACTTTAACTGTATTTAAATAAAACGTTAACATCTTAAAACATCATACCAACCGTAGATTGCTTAGTCATTAAACTCAAGTCATAAAAGTCCCCCACCGCCGGGATTGCCAACAGCAAACCTGGCACCACCACCAGCCGCAGCCATTTCTATACAGTATTGCAGATCTAATTTAAAAATCATTACCTGCTAAATGAAGTATGATATTATCCGGGGGTGGCCAAACTTGACATAAAGTAGATAACGTATAAAACAAATGTTCCCAACTCATCCCCCCTGACCCTTTCCAGAAAATTTTAACTTTTGAAACATCCATATTTAAGTTCTTAGTATAAACCCGTTGACATGCACGCTTGTGTGCCCAAAACACATAAGAGTGTCCAACGATCCAGACCACTTTTCTAATACCTGAAATTTAAATAAATAAATTAGGTCTAACATATAACTTAAAACAACTAGACTCCCACCTTCCAATTCTCTTAATAACCGACTCATCTAGACCCAAATCTCCTGCTTCCGTAGCAGCCACGATTCAAAACGAATGTGATGAAAAACGAAAATGCTCCAGATGTAAAAAAAAGATAGAGAACTTTTGAAAACAGCATCAAACTGAAATTTAGACAAAGGAGACCGATCTAGATGAATCAAAAAATTATTTTTAACAAAAGGCCTAACAGCTAAAAACTTTTTAACTGTCAAAACAGGACATAACAATGGGTCAGAGCTTGCATTTAATTTTACACATTTACCTAAACCCAAAGGGTCCGTCTTTGATTTTTTAATAGTGATATATACAGCTGTGTCACTAATCCTAACATCTTGGAACATTAATCGCGAAAAACCCCTTTTACTTATTGGAACTAGTTCCGAAATCCTAAGTGCTGCAAAAAACATTAAAATAGAGGCAGTTTGGAACAAAATGGATTCGTACGGTGAAGAACACACCGACTTGGTACATAAACATATCTGTTTTAAAATACTAGAAGAAAGGGATCTCTGATCATCTGGAACACTTGAAACTCTGCGAAAACCTTTTAACGCTTGCTTAACCGGAAAATAACTAGAGCAGGGCGGTAAATTATGCAATTTAAAGAAAAAGGAAATACCTGCTAACGTTTTTGCCAATGACGAGTAAGAAAAACCCTTGCTAAATGCCCCATGAACTCTAATATCGTTTGCTCTGAAGGGATACAAGGGGTATCAGACCTCCTAGAAAACGCCAACCACCTTTCCCAAGCTATCGAGTATTCTGTCCAAGTCTTGGGAGCCAGTGTACTGTTAATAGCTTTAAAAACAACATCTAAATTAGATCCCATAAATGAGAGGGGCATGCGTATCCCTCCAAGTCCGCTTCTGTCAAACATTTCCGGAATCGATCCATCTGGAAATGGGAAAGAGAATCTGCTACGTTATTAAATTTTCCCGGTAAATACTTCGCTTTCACCCATATATTGAATTTTAAACACTGAAAAACAAAATAACGCAGCAGTTTAATGACAAAAGGTGACTTGGAAGAAAGACAGTTAACGGCATACACCACCCCTTTATTGTCGGAATGTAGTAAAATCCGCTGGTTGGAAAATTGAAAACCCCATAACTCCAATGCAACTATTACCGGGAAGAATTCCAATAACACTATATTTTTTATTGCCTTATTACCCGACCATGAAGGCGGCCAAATGCCATTACACCAATGATTGCCAGATATTGCGGCAAAACCAATGGATCCAGCTGCGTCTGTAAATAAATTGATATCCTCCGCTGCAACAAAATCTGCTTGCCAAAACGATCTTCCATTGAACGTGTCTAAAAAATTTGACCAGACTATTAGATTTTCTTTTAAGTCCATTGTCAAACGGATGTGGGAAAAGGGGGATTTGTACCCAGACATAGCCAAAGACAAACGTCTGGAAAAAACCCGTCCCACTGGAATTACACGAGATGCAAATGCCAAAAGGCCTAATAAAGATTGCAATTCGCGTAACACTACCTTTTTTTTTCTTACAAATTTTAAAATTAGCATCTTAGCTTTTCCGATTTTATCTGCTGGTAACGAAAATTCACAAGACACTGTGTCAATTTGAATGCCCAAAAAACTAAGTGAAGTTGTGGGCAAAACCGACTTGCTGAGTCATTACCCGCCCCCCAGCTTATTGATTGACCAGGAAGTCAGCTCCATCCTCCCTGGTAATGAGGGAGCATTGAGCTGGCTTCGCAGCCAGTCAGGATGCCAGGCAGCGTGTAATGACTCGCCGCCTGGCCTCCTGATACAGGAAGTTCCGGTATCGGGATAGGCATCGGGAGCATTTGGGCGAGTACTCGCCCAAATACTTGGTATTGGCACCGATACCAATAATAGTTGCGATATCAGTGCATCCCTACTTGTAATACTTTTTCCACTACAATGCATGGTCTTGCAGTACCACACGTTGCAATATTGCAGCACACATTGAGCTGGGAGATGTATAGGGATGCGGTATTGTGCGATGAATGCAATGCTATGACATGAATCTGCCTTTAATGACCTGCACAGGTGCCTCGTAGCAGAAGCAGCAGAACCATTCCTGTGTTTATTTCTATATGTGACCCCGTTGGGGATATTTTCCCTCACTTCCTTTCCATGTGACACACAAGATACACTCTGGGATTTTTTTTAGCCTCAGGAAGACGGTGGCGTTAGGCATTCAGGGTTACCATCAAAGTGATGGCCAGGATGATCAGGAAGCTCTATAGGCAATAAATGCACTCCCAGATGGGGGGAAGCAAGGGAGATCTGTGAGCAATGACAGCACAGGATCAGAGTTATTAATACAGTACTGGATCTGTGTCAACTTTACATGCACACAGTTTTTAAAGAGACCCTGTCCCCAGACTTCATTGCAACAATCGTCCCATAAAATTATATGTGCATTTATTATATTTTAGGCATGCTATTAACCTGTAAAACCCTCCCTTGTGTAGGCATCCAATAATCATGAGGTTGCTGCTCAATGCCGCCATCGTGGATGTGATGTCAGCAGCCCCAGCAGACATGACACTGCCACTAGAGCCAAGGCGTGATCAGTTGCTGAGCCGCTGTGAATGCTGAGTAAGCAAACTGCCGCTGAACGCTGGGCTGCAAGTCACCGCTTAGAATTGCTAACTTAGCACATGCAGCGGAAGTGAATGTGGATGCAGATTGCTGAGTGTGACAAAGAAGGTGGGGACAGAGAACTATCAGCCATTTTAACTGTGGGCACACCTGGGAGCGCTGGAGAAAGGTGTCCGGACCACGATGGAGGAAATCACAATTCAGTGTGGGAACCTACAATTTAGGGGTTTATTCACGAATGAGCCGAAGGATCCAGCCGTAGCTTCGGCTGATACTTCGGCCGCCTGAGGTTCAGTCGAACTTAAGGGCTGCTGTATGGACTATTCACTATAGCCCGTACAGCAGCCGAGCCGAATGCATATGCTCTGGCTCGGCTGAGCCATAGTGACGCCTGAAACGTGGAGAAAGGTCGGCCGAAGCCAACCGATCTCCACGCAAACGACAGCTGGGCGGAGCCAGCCGTGATCTCACGGCTCACTCCGTCCAGTGGTAATGACAGATCATCGCCCCCAAATGACCTGGGGACGCTGATCTGTCATTAAACAATAACAACTGGGTGGAGTCGGTGACGTCAACGCCCAGTTGTTATTTATTGGCCGGGACCTGCTAGAAAACTCTGGTAGGTACCGGCCAATAGGAAACAGTTGGGCGAAGCTAGCTCTGCCAAATTGTTTTGTTTTTTTGCCGAGATCTGTCAGATGCTTCATTATGCGGTGGGAGTTTGTCACGTGCGGTTGGATTGTTGTGCGTCGTTTTTTTAAAAATTATTTTTAATTTTCTGTTTTTTTTTCTCCCTAATCTCTCCAATGGAAGACAATGTGAAAAAAACTTACTCAATCCGAAAATGAACGTTTTGGCTTCAGTTCCGCTGTATGAAGACATAAAGGCCAAGGGATTATCACGAGGACACATGTCTCTGCGGTGATTACCTGCTATGTGTACATGAACCGAGAAGAATCCAGCATGGCAGGCTATGATGCTAAACAAACAACAGGCTTGACAGCACTCAACAACACAGTCACATACTCACTCAACAAGAAAATCTGTACAGACTAGAAATAAAAAAAAGAGTAGCAAGGGTATGATAAATGAAGTAAAAATAAACCAGTCACTGACCCATTGAGGTGAGTGAGGTGGGCTGCGGTATAATGCAGACATACCACATTTTTACACCACAGTGCAATGTAAAGGGCTACCACGCAGAGACATGAGTGGAGTTTGTTCCTTGTACACACCAAATAAAGTTAAGAAAAAAGAAGTACACAGTGCCTTGCTTTGTAACGCTAGGCACTATTGCTCGGCACAGCCACCCAGAGGAGCCTAACTGCACGGTAAAATGTCGCCTAAATTACCGGGCAGCTAGTGAGAATAAGAGAAACTCTGGGCAAAACTTGTATTACCCTTTGCAGTAGGGCTGCCCCGGCACTTCAAGAGTTAATTGCCCGTTTTGGTCTAAAGAGGAAAATAACAAAGTTATACTCACCTGATCCTCCGAGCCAGCTGGCTGTGACAGCGTTCCCTCCTGCTCCGCTCCAGTGATGGTATGTCCCTTGGTGTCCTCACGTCCTATACACAGTGGGGGGATTTATCAATACTGGAGCAGACAAAATCTGGAGCAGCTGTGCATGGCAACCAATCAGCTTCTCTCTTTCATTTTCAAATCTTAACTGAATAAACTGAAAAAAAGAAGCAGATTGGTTGCCCTGGGCAACTGCTCCAGATTTTGTCTGCTCCAGTTTTGATAAATTCCCCGGTCTGTATAGAACATGATGACTTAGGGACCTTAGACCGCTGCAGAGGAGGGCGAGAGATGCTTCAGAGACCGGTCTAAGAACAAGCCAGCTCTGAGGATCGGGTGAGTATAACTTTTTATCTTCCTCCCTAGACCAAAACATGCACTTAACCCTTGAAGTGCAGGGGTAGCCCCACTGCAAGGGTTAGTAAGTTTTGCCTGGAGTTCTTCTTTAATTATATATTGAAGGCTTAGTTTACCTTTCTGACCATGTTTCATGTTTCACCCATATTCAGGGTATAACATGAAACATGGTCACAGTGCAAACCCCCTTCTTGCCCCGGGCTAGGGTTGCCATCTGCCTGGGATTCACCTGGACAGTCCGGGTTTTGAGTCCTGTATGTGCTGTTTCCGGGTTGCAGGCCAGCTGAAATCCTGACACAGCACATACAGGACGCAAAACCCGGACTGTCCTAGTGAATCCGGGACAGGTGGGAACCCTATGCCCCCCCATTTACCTAAAGTCTGGGGGTTGTTCTCCCTGCAGGCTGCTGAATACCTTTGAATTTGGCACAGCCACGTCGTCCATTCATAGATCCTGTTACAAGGATCTACAAGTCCCATCAGCCACTGATGGACATGTAGTGTGCAATGGCATACAAGGTCGGTGACGTCACTGCACTTGAAGTCCATTCATTCTTCCTCCTGTCCATGTTACAGAACGTTTGTACTGAGGTACGGACATGGACGGTAGGAACAGTCTGCAGGATTCAGAGCATCGCACCTGCGATTTACTGATCATGGTTGCAATGCTTTACCGGCTCCAATGCAACAGAAAAAAATAAGTGTACATTTATTATTTTTTTGCAAAAGGTTGAATTTCCCTTTAATGAATAGAGAGCTGCATTCATTTGTGTCTGCCCGGAGTTCATCTATAACCTCCTGCGGACCGGCCACTGTATTAAAACGGATGGTCTACTGGTGCATTGTGAACGCCTGTGTGTGCACACGCCCGCTGCTCCTTCAACAAGGAGAAAGCTGATAAAAGCAAAGAACAAAGTGACGGGGGGGATTACCTCATCACTCTGCTGCTGCTCCTTCACTGTCCAGCGACAGTCTAGGGGAGGGACAAGACCTATGAGTGTCACCTAACCACAGCAGACAAAAATCAGGTCTCTGGCCGCGTGTTGTAGCAGATCTCTGTAAATCTCAAAACTGGACAGACATAAATACAAACCTTTTAGCAGGTAAAACAGCTCCCATAGATTTATTTCTCCTGTGTATGTGGCTGTTTACCTGGAGTTCAGCTTTAAGCACAGTTCAGACACAAGTCAGAGGAGGTCATTGTCATGGCATGTAACTGGAGTAGCCCATCTAAGCACTGTCTGTGTTAGAACAAGTCCACAGGGTCCCAGACAAGGTCATTGAGTCAATGACCCTCTCCAACCTCTTGTTCAGAGGGACAGATGGCAAAAAGGTACAATGCGTAGGAACCTGAAACCTGCCTGCACTCAGCCTAATTACTGCTTCAAGTTGTGTGATTCACTAGGTCAGGGAATGGCAGACAGTGTTGGTGATGGGGGAGGGGGAGTCCGCTGCTGCGCACATGATCTAACCTGTTTCCATCCTGGAATCTTAGCAATTAGAAGCTTTATGGGACCAGCTAAGCTATCAGCAAGCATGGACTATTGGCTTAGTCCCTGGGCGTGTCGTCATACATCACATGCAACAACATGATTCACAGGGGAAAGTGCATTGTTTTCTCCAGGAAGATGTTATGTTGTAGTGTGTTGGAAGATAATCTTGCATGCTCAATGTTGCTGCATTAAAGTGCTTTCCATTCAACGGAATTAAGAAGCATGGTGGCTTAGTGGTTAGTACTCTTACCTTGCAGCACTGGGGGTCCCAGGTTCGTATCCCCGTGAGTGTGTGGGTTTCCCTCCGAGTACTCTGGTTTCCTCCCACACTCCAAAGACATGCTGGAAGGTTAATTAGCTGCTGTCTAAATTGGCCTTATATATAATTTATATTGTAAACTCCTTGAGGGTGGGGATTAATGTGAATGTAAGCTCCTTGAGGGCATTGGTTAGAGGGCATTGGTTAATGGGCATGTAAGATCCCTGAAGGTGGGGATTGATGTGAATGTAAGCTCCTTGAAGGTGGGGATTGATGTGAATGTATGCTCTTTAAGGGTGGGGATTAATGTTAATGTAAGTGCCTAGAGGGTGGTTATTGCTGTGAATGTAAGCTCCTTGTGTGCGGGGATTGATGTGAATATAAGTTCCTTGAGGGAAGGGATTGATGTGATGGTAAGCTCCTAGAGGGCGGGGATTGAAGTGAAGGTAAGCTCCTTGAGGGCAGGGATTGAAGTGAAGGTAAGCTCCTTGAGGGCAGGGATTGATGTGATGGTAAGCTCCTAGAGGGCGGGAAATGAAGTGAAGGTAAGCTCCTTGAGGGCAGGGATTGATGTGATGGTAAGCTCCTAGAGGGCGGGGATTGAAGTGAAGGTAAGCTCCTTGAGGGCAGGGATTGAGGTGATGGTAAGCTCCTAGAGGGTGGGGATTGAAGTGAAGGTAAGCTCCTTGAGGGCAGGGATTGAGGTGATGGTAAGCTCCTAGAGGGTGGGGATTGAAGTGAAGGTAAGCTTCTTGAGGGCAGGGATTGAGGTGATGGTAAGCTCCTAGAGGGCGGGGATTGATATGAATGTAAGCTTCTACAGGGTGGGGATTGATGTGAATATAAACTCCATGAGAGCAGGCATTGATGTAAATGTAGTGAGCTTCGGTGTGAATGTGTAGTATGCAAAGCAATGTGTAGATAATAAATGAATAAAAAACACGCATACCATCACACGTTAACACACATGTTTTAGAACTTGTTCTGATGGGCTTTTGTTCACATTAGATAACAGATATACATTTGTTCTGTGTAAAATAACCAAGGGGCAAAACCGAATGTTCTTTGGCCTATTTTCTCTTTTGGTTCGAATGTTCTTCAAATTATATGGACAATAAAATAGGTTAATTCATAAAGAAAAGAGTGAAATGGGAAAATACCACATTATGGCCACTAGTTGGCGCTGAAGGTCATAGGACATAAATGCATCTTAGTAAGTACAATGTAACAACTCTATAGAATGCTGGCGGGAATAAATGTAACAATTGCTGCTGCGAGGATCCATTTATTTCCAAAGCCCCTTTCACACTGACATTCGGATCAAGTCCGCCTGTCAGTTTTTCAGATGAACCTGAAGCCCAATGTTAATCTATGTGAAGCCAGATCTAAATGGATGGGCATCCGTTTACATCCGGTTACCCACGACTCTGGCCAGGTCTGGAAAAACAAACAGAACAGTGCTCTTTTTCACTGCACCTGATTGCTCCGTTTCTGAGGTAATCTGACACATGTGACTCCTCATAGACCAACAGACGGACGCAGATGTCACAATGGTGACATCTGTTCCGATCAGCAGGCAATTTGTGCACGGATACCCTCCTGATCAGAACTGAAGGTGCCCGTGTGAAAGGGGCCTAACAGTCCTTAGTGATAGAGGTGCATGATACAATAGACCAGGTTCTCTAAACCAAGGTGTCGTGGCACCCTGGGGTACCTTCTGGCCTTCTCAGGGATTTCTTCAAATTTTCACTAAAGGGGACTTTGATGTGAAGGGGTGGGGCTTCGGATGTGAAGGGGTGGGGTTCTGATGTGAAGTGGTGGCTTTTTTTCTGAAGGGGGAAACTCCATGTCATCTTTTTTCTTTTTTTTTTTATTCGCCTGGGGTCCCTCCTTGAAATGCATATCAAACCCCTGTCTAGGAAAAGGGTGTGGAATTGATGTGTTATGTCGGGTGGGAACCACACACCGTATACATTTACCATTTTTTATATTTTAGTCTGGGGTACCTCAAGATTTTGCATACTTTTACAAGGTGCTTTGACTGATAAAAGGTTGAGAAATACTGTAATAGACACACAGGGCTAAACACAGACATAATTTACCAGGCTAGTAAACTTTTTTTTATATAGACTGTGTTTTCAATGAAGATTGTTCTGTAAACAGCAATGATCTTTTCTGCTGTAAATTCTTGTTCATTCATGAAACTACGCAACAGTACGTAAGAGCCATGGGGCCATGGTAAAAGAAATATGAAACATAATTCCAAATTTGGAAATTTGAATTCTGTGTTTAAAAGTCAGAATACTGCCTTTAAAAGTCAGACTTCTGAGTTTGAAAGTCAGAATTCTGAGATTAAAAGTCATAATTCTGAGATTAAAAATCAGAATTATGTGTCTAATAGTCAGAATTCTGAGTTTCCAACTAAGAATTTTAAAAACAGAATTCTGAGATTGAAAGTCAGAATTCTGTGTTTGGAAGTCTTTAAAATTCTGAGTTTGAAACTCAGAATTCTGACTTTCAAAGTCAGAATTATGACTTTTAATCTCAGAATTCTGTTGTTAACATTCTTAGTTTGAAACTCAGAATTCTGACTATTAAACACAGAATTCTGACTTTCAAACTCAGAATTATGTTTCTTTTTTTTTTTAGCCTGGCCCCAGGGCTCTTTCGTAAGCTAAAAAGGCAAAAACTGAATGAAAATTTGTCTACGGGCTAATTTTTCTGGCGATGATGACCTGCCAAAGATCATTCATATGACATTTCTTAGAACCATAATGAATTAAAGTATACCCTAATAATAAGCTACTCTTATTTGCTCCCTTGTGGTCTGTTAAATATACTGTACATAATGCTATATCAGTTTGGCAAGTGAAAAAAAGTTGAATCTATTCAGAAATTCAGAGCTATCCAGTGCAGACTTCCTGTGTTATCACACACATCGCCTTCTCAGTTCTCAGAATAATCAGCCTTGATGTTGTAGAGATTTAAGAGTGGGAGTGGTTGAGTAGTTAAAGGGGTTCTAAACCCCCCGTTTTTTTTGCCTATATCTACTGCTAGCAAGCCGAAGACAGAAAGACACCACTCAGTCCACAAAAAGTCTGTGTGTGGTCAGCTTACAACAGGGTTTAAAATCTGAGTTCATGTCTGAAAGATTAACAAATTATTATGTTCAAGCCCTAAGAAGGGGGAGGTCTTTGATTCCCCAAAATGCATTAGCTGTCCTTTGTTGCCATTTGTGAACCAATACTCTTGTTAGCGTGGTGCTCTCAGACTTTATACTCATACTATTCTAATTGTCAGTTCTAGATGCACTGAAAAAGGGTGCGCAAACTATCTTCAACCTCACTTCCTACATCCTTGGTGAGTCTTGTGTGTCTATGATTTCAGATCTTGTTAGCGTGACTCTAAAACTACTCAGTTTAGTAGAGTAGGTTGGAAATGGACAAGACAGGGGGCCTGGAGGCATAAGGAGTAGCCCTGCCTGTGGTTCCAGTACCCCTGCCAGACAACACACCTGGGTCCTGCACTTTTCTGAAGTCTATGCAACAGGTAAAGAATAGGGGCTAGTTTAACTTAAAGGAGAACTATGGGGTTAAGTCTTTTCCCCATAGTTCTCCTTAGGGTAATGGGATGACACAAACTAGCGTCCTCCCGTCACCCTAGGCTCAGTATACCACGAGCTGTAGCTCGCGGTATACTGAGACGCCGCAGCTGAAGCGGATCCCGACAATTGTGCCGGGATCCGCCCAGCTGCATGACTGACAGCTGGCTCTGCCTATCTAGAGGCAGAGCCAGCTGTACCCTCCCCCGTTCCGTTCCGCCAGTCAGCGCTGGCAGATTGGAGCGGGGAGGGGGGAATCCAGCCCCTCCCCTGTCACGGCAGAGAGCCGTGACAGGATCGAGAGGTGAGCGAACGCCGGTATGTGTTTCGCCCGCCTTCCGATCTACTGAGCCGACCTGTGACAGTCTCATTGTCACAGGTCGGCTAGAACTATGAGGTGAGTGAAAAGCACTCACCTCATAGTTCTCCTTTAACCCCAACTTATGCTTAGACAACAAAGTATCAGCTGCCACCACTAGGAAAATAGACATCACTCTCTGTCAAACAGTAAATAAAAGTGGAATTACCCTTCAGAGCTTCAGAACATTCGTTATTTTACTGTTCCATACCCATTATCCTGTGTACTAGGAGACTTTACAAGAGAACACTTTTCTGCTCTTCAAAGAAACATAATAGGCTTGAAAAGTGATGGAGCTCCTGTGCAGAGCCTCTTATAAAAGCTTTCAAAAAGAGTCTGAAATGTTTCTGGTGCAATTTGAAGCTCCTAGGGGACACCCTGACAATAACACTTCAGGTACTTTGCACACTTTTATACAAGTACCTTCCTGTAATAAAATCCCTGACAACAGTCAATATACTGCAGAACTCAAGTTGTTTGGATTCTGTCCGTGTAATGCAGATACCATATTTTATAGTGTATATCATTTTTATTGGATGACTTTTATGTAAACGTATATTTTGTATAGTCATTTATTGTGACGATTGATATTCCAGTCCATACTAGCAAATATATACACCGATCAGCCATAACATTATGACCACTGAGAGGTGAAGTGAGTAACATTGATTATCTTGTTACACTGGCGCCTGGAAGTGGGTGGGATATGCTAGGCAGCAAGTGAACATTTTGTCCATGAAGTAAATGTGTTGGAAGCAGAAACAATGGGCAAGGGTAAGTATTTGAGCGACTTGGACAAGGGCCAAATTGTGATGGCCAGACGACTGGGTCAAAGCAACTCCAAAACTGCAGCTCTTGTTGGATGCTCTAGGTCTGCAGTGGTCAGGACCAACCAAAAGTGGTCCAAGGAAGGAAAGTAGCCTCTTTACGCAGGATAATGTGCCCTGCCACACTGCAAAACTGGTTCAAGAATGGTTTGAGGAACAACGAGTTTGAGGTGTTGACTTGGCCTCCAAATTCTCCAGATCTCAATTCGATTGGGCATGTGGGAAACATTCTGGAAAAACAAACCCCCATTTCACAATTTACAGGACTTAAAGGAGAACTATGAGGTGAGTGAATTACAAATCGGGAAGTGAGCGAAAACATACTGCCACTTGATGATGAACAGGAAGTGAGAGTAGATCCCTCCAAAGTGAGGAAAATCCCTTGTGGTCATCAGGGTCATCAGAACTAGTGTCCCCATTGGAAGATTTCCCATCTAAACCTGCTCTGATGACAACCCAAAATGTGGGGTTGCCTTTCAATGATAAGTTCCAGGATAAATAGAGAGAGTGAATCTCCCTAACAAAGACACAGCAATGCACACCAATGAACCATAACATTGTGACCACTGACAAGTGGTCAAGCTAGCGTATGCAGTGTGGTGCATTGGGCAATGTTCTGCTGGGAATCCTTGGGTCCTGCCATTCATGTGGATGTTATTTGACACGTACCATCTACCTAAACATTGTTGCTGGCCAAGAACATCCCTTCATGGAAATTGAATTCTCTGATGGCAGTGGCCTCATTCAGCAGGATAATGTGCCCTCCCACACTGCAAAAATGGCTCAAAAATGGTTTGAGGAACACAACGATGAGTTTGAGGTATTGACTTGTCCTCCAAATTCTACAGATCTTAATCCAAATGAGATTGAGTATCTGTGGGATGTGCTGGTAAAACAAGTCCCATCCATGGAGGCCCCACCTCTCACACTACAGGACTGAAAGGATTTGTTACTGACGTCTTGTTGCCAGATACAAGAGCATACCTTCAGAGCTTTAATGGAGTCAATGTCTCGATGGGTCAGGCTGTTTTGGTGGCAAAAAGGGGTACCTTCTCAATATTAGGTGGTGGTCATAATGTTATGTGCTGATTGGTGTAAATCTGTCAGGGGTTCTAAGCCCTCTCCACTCCATCCAAAACGTAAAAAAAAAATTTTTTGGCTTCAGTTGCACTTCAACATTATTATTAGGCCCCATTCACACCTAGGCGTGACAAAATGCTCAGCACATAAATTCCCATTAATTTCAATGGCCCCTATTGACACCTAGGTGTTTTGTCGCACGCTGCAAAACGCCTGTCGCTCAAAAAAGATCCTGAGATTCTTTCGAGCATTCTTGCGCATGTTTGGTCCCATAGACTGCAGTGAAAAAATCTGAAAAACGCATATGTTTATGTGCGTTTTTACGCGCGCGCCCCCATTGATCGCAATGTTTTTGATCTGTCAGTCAAGACGTGAGTGTTTATAACTCGCACAAAAATGTGCAACAAACATGCAAAAAGGAGCAAAGTACGCTAGGCAAAACCACGTGCAAAAACACTGACGCCTACAGGTGTGAATGCAACCTTAAACTATCGAAAACCAAAACTTGTTTTTGTTGTTTAATTCTGGGTACAGTATGGGAATCCGGGACAAGGTTTTGTTGTCTGTTTCCCATTGGGGAGATTTAACTTCACTTTCTGTCCCAGAAACACAACAGGAAGTAAGCAAATCCTTCCAAAGTTCCCATGGAATAGGTGTCCTCGATAGAAAAATTCCCCTAACCTTCTGTTCTGGTTAAAACTGTAAACATTTTGGATTTTCCATCACTTTAATCCTTCTATAGCAGGGGGGGCCCTCCAACTGTAGTGGAACTACATATCCCATGAGGCATTGCTAGATTCTCAAAGCCACAGGCATGACTCCCAGAGACAGATAGTCAATACAAAAGAGAAATAATAGGTTTTGTCTTTAGATACACTATAACAAAGGTTTGTTGATAGCTACAAGTCATGCTTACTATACACCTACATCAGCCTCGTTGTATTTGTATTAGTATTATGCTCTGTGTCTTTTGTAGGATGTCTTTGAATTCATTATGTGCTGTATGTACAAAGTGATTGATGTGACTTTATAGAAACAAAAATAGATTAACGTCATGTCTTTTATCTCCTAGATTTACACAAGGTTTATTATGTAGTGAATATAAAGGGCAGCCCTGTGTGTATTTATAGACACTATTGTTTTTAGAGCAAGCATTACTGTAGACAGATACACCCAAAATAATTCCTGTGTACATTTATATTCTCTTACCACATCCCTATTGCCCATCCATGTGTATCAGACATCCGGGAAATAACACACAATCCGGCAGTGCCATGAGTGATGATTAAAAACGAAGCGCACTGAGGGATACTAACCAATCAGATTTCAGCTTTCATCAGCTTACAACTGTAAATCTGGCCACACAGTACATTCTGATTGTACAATCTCTATACAATTACCTTTAGGGTCACCATGCACATTAAAACCTAATCATACAATTAATTTTAGATTTGCCAAAACTATGTCATATGAGGACCCACCTAATTTACCCAATCAACGTGTATCCAATTAGACAGGCCCTTGCACTACATTGTTGTTGGTAGATCTAAGAGAGATTGTACCATCAAAATGTAACATGTACAAATTGTACAATCAAAACGTGTACAAATTGTACAGTCAATTTTAGATTTACCAAAACTGTGTAATATGGGCACAAACTTAAAGCCCATATTACTGTGTAATATGGGCACAGCTTTGTGGAGGTATTTAAAAAATATATGCCAGCAATGTACATGAAGCAGGCATATGCAGCTGCTGTATATGAACATAGAAACTCACTTTCTTTCGTTATCTTTCCACTTAATTTCCTTACGGCTCCTTTTGCAATAGCCTCCTCTGTGCTCTGCAAGCAGTCTGTGTAAATAAACACTCTCTCTCTGAGCTCTCTCCCCCCATTCATTAGTATTCATAGTGGCAACCCCCCTTATTGTGACCTGGAAAGCCAGAGCGGGTGTTCACTGATCTTGTTACAATGACTCACAAGGAGGGGGTCAGCTGCTGTATCATCTGGCCTCAGTCCCTGCGGAGAACATGTTTAATTTGTATGACTCGGGCCTACTAAACAGTCCATAAAATTTTTTTAAACCCAGCAATGTGGTCATAAAAATGTGCACACATATACATCATCACTGCACCTCCTCATCACCACAATAAGTGCTAATCACTTACAAAGATGGAAATGGGCTTTAAACAATCCATTGAGTTCATATGCAATCAGGCAAACGCTTGAACTACAACGTTGGTGGAAGATCTAAAGCTGGCCATAGACTATAAAATCATGTTAATGTTCTGCCAAGGAGCGTGCTGACGGGAGGAGAGGCCATAGTGATGACTTATCAGTGTTGCTCCAGTCTGCAGGCACAGCTTGCCCTCTTGACCAGTGCTCTGTACCAAGCCAAGTGTTCCATCTGACAGCAATGGCAGGATGTAAAAACTAAAGTTGGATTCTCAAATACAATGAAGTGGACTAAAAATGGACTTCATATAAAACGCCTGTTAAAATTCCTTTTGGCACTCGACATACAAAGCCAAATTTCTCACACCTAAGGTTCCACCCTTATTAAGGTGACTTTATTTTTTTTTAAATCAGCTGCATTCAGTTGATTTAAGACCTCCATCAAGACATGAGTCACCCCAAAATCTTTTAATCCCTCAGTGCCAACACCAATTTATGTAGGATGGCAAAACTGGCTCCACAGCATTACACGTCTCCTGGCAGAGAAAACATTTCAGATATTTTTTTCGACTGTACATTTAGAGGCTTACCTCAATTTCAGCTTAATCTCATTTTATTGGGAACATACCTTCCCTCCGGAAAGTGTAATGATGGCTTCCTGCTGGCCATGGTAACACCTGTCCACGTGCATTAGGAGCCTTCTCGATGTGTCATTCTTGAGCATTTGTGATCACAGTAATAGAAATGTGTGGTCATCCTCGGACTGCAAGTGGCTGTGGTGGGCTCAGATGAAGCTGCACCGCCTATGGTTATAAGGTTTCCAGGCCTGTATGTATGAAAGTGCTGGGAGGACAAAACTTCATGTTTCCTGTAGCCTGACATTGTTTCATTTTTTTTCATCCTGCAATGTAAAATCTGCATTCAATTATTTCTATTATATACTTTATGTACTATAAGGTGTATGATAACGTTTTGTGTTGATAAAAAAAGAAGCCATAAAAGCATCCAATTGTCATCATTTTAGAGCAATTTTAATAATTCCCGAGTTCTTAAAAAGGAACTTTACCAACATCTTCAAAATAACAACAAAGGCACTTTTAGAAATGCTTCGTAATGACAATCTACAAACAAATACTTCTAGATCATTGCCGGCTTTGTATTCTTTGCATATCTCATTTCTCTCTTCTTCCCCAGTCTTCTCACAGTGGCCAATTTTACTAAGGGCAGATTACTATATTTGATCTGTTACAGGTATTTATATAGTGTTGACAATTTATGCAGCAATTTACAACGAGCACATTCACATCAGTTCCTGCCCTCAAGGAGCTTACAATCTAAGGTCCCACTCTCATATGCATATATACAGGGACACTTTTTTTTTGAGAGGAGCCAATTAACCTTCCAGGATGTCTTGGGGTATGTACCCGGAGGAAATCCACGCAAGGAACATCACTGTAATAAGTAACTGTTATAGGTCAGCTCACTCAAGCCAATTTTATCAGTTTTCCATGATTATCTTCAGGTGTCGCTTAAGGGGGAGTATGTTACGGCAGTGTGGGAAAGTGAGGACACCTCAATCCCATCCAGCACCTCAACCTGAGATTTCCAGGACTGAGTTTACTTCATCTCAATCTTACAAAGAGGCAGTGGTTTCCTACGTGGCTGGGAGACCTATAAATTTAGTGGTGGCAAGGGGGTCAAATGGGATTTGATGCTTTCTTCTCCGCATCTATGCTCCTTTTCTGCTTCGACCCCTCTTTTTTGTGTACACCCATTCCTCTCGTTTTGGTCTTACCTCTTCTTTACTGCTCCCATATTCCCTTTTGCCCTTACTTCTGGTCCCAACAATCCTTCCTGAGTTCATCCACCTCGTTCCTTCTATTGGGTTTCCGGGCTCTATTAAAGGCTTACCTAAGCTCACTTATAATCATTCACTCTATTTAAAAAAATGTAAAAAAATAAAAGAGCCTTTGGAGGGCATGTATATTTCAATTGTATTTTGGTATTGTATGATAGGGTTTAACCCTGTTACCATTGTAGTGTGTACTTTATGTTGATTATTGCTGTTATGTGTTTTTTGGGTTTTGTTATATCACAAGTACCTTAGCTGGGTGTGGACCAGCATTTGGCTCTCAGCATCAAAGCTTAGGTTTCTGCCCTTTCTATCTTCTTTAAAAGACTGTTGACTTCTCACTCCTTTTAATAAGACCTTATATGGGTCACAGATGAGCAGTAAAGCAGTTCTGCTTCTATTGGCTCTATTACCTTTTGGTGTCTCCTTCCTTTCTAGAGCATTTTTTTCTTCCATGACTGGGTGGTATAGGCATCGCTGGAAACTCACCTGCTGGTTCAAATGGTACCCTTAGGATAAGTCTCCATCCAGTCTGTCAGTCAAGCTCACTATTTACCTGTGTTCAGACCAACACCTGTTTCCTGGGCGTTAGGTTCATTTTTTTTAGCTCCAATCCATGTTATTTCCTACATTGCTGTTTCTCCATTTACAGTCTCCAGCTTGTATCTGACTACACTTGGTCACTGGTCACTCTTTTGCCTGTCCCTATTTCTGTTATTACCTGTTGACTGTGTACCACACTTTTATTCTACTCCTGTTCAGCAGACATCTGCACAGGTGTGTCTGTGGGCCACAACCTGATACACCCAGTAAAGTCCATGTGGGGCAGCACAGTGGCTTAGTGGTTAGGACTTCTCTCTTGCAGCTTTGAGGGTCCGCAGTTCAAATCTATCTTCTGCAGAAATATCCACCAGTGGCCACCACTGAGGACTAGAGACACTTTATACCAGGGGTAGCCAAACTCCCACCCTCCAGCTGTGGTGAAACTACAAATCCCATGAGGCATTGCAAGATTTTCACAGCCACAGACATGGTACCGAGAGAGAGAGATGCATCATGGGATTTGTAGTTTCACCACAGCTGGAGGGCCGGAGTTTGGCTACCCCTGCTTTATACTATACAAGATTGTAACATATTTTCCACCAAGCTTGAGAATCTCAACCAACAATGCACTCAGGATCGGCCACGACTGAACATACACACTACGGAATTGTTACTAAAGCCATTTAAATAGGCAGAGTGAGTAAAACACGCAAAGAGTGTGACCAGCCCAGTTGTTGATTAGAAACATAGAAAGTGACTAACATTTGTACACCATCTGTCATAGCTAAATCTTAACAGTGTACTATTAATGATGGAATTTATGTGGATTCCAACATAAGACTTTTATTTTACTGACTGCATATGGCTAGTACAAAGCAGATTTAACTTTCATGTTATATCAGCTTTTATTTAGACAGCAAAATCCATCCATGTAAAAAACAGGATTCAGTGAAATGGATCCCAATGCTCATATTGCCATAAGGTCATTCAGTACATCCTTCTGCTGCAACAGTAAAAGCGTGTGAAAACCTAACAAAATATATTGCACCTCTCCGGTCCTTGGATGTGGTGGCTGCACTAGTTTCTTTACTAGAAATGCAGTGACCTTCACACTGTGAGCTGAAAATAACTTATTTAAAAAGTAAACCTTTGCAGTGGTCCTACCCCTGCACTGCAGGGGTTAACTGCTTCTTTGGTCTAGGGGCCTGCGATATAGGAGATATACTCACCTGATCCTCAGTCCTGCAGTTGTGAGTGCTTACCTCTCTTTCCCCCGGCTCCAGATGTGTTATTTCCCCTCGCCATCCTCACCTGTAATGTAAGCAAATAGACCTGCATTAAACGTGATGACATCAGCAGTCCTTGGATCGCCAGGGCCAGGGGGAGAAGATGCGGATACCAGTCTAGAAGCGAGGCAGGACCAAGGATCAGGAGATTATTTTCTTGTATTTGAGCCCCTGGATCAAAATGAGCAGTTAACCCTTGCAATGCAGGGGTAGCCCAAACTGCAAGGGTTAATTTTTTAGATTCCTGGAGATCCTCTTTAAACAATGTTAACTCTCTCATCAATCCATCATGTTCTGGACATGAACAATGGCACATATGTTTGAAGTACAGCCTAGGTGGCTACCATGGCTCCTTCCATAGATACAGTGGAGGAGTGAAGTGGTGTCACCTGGGACAGGAATTGTGTTATTCACAGAATTGCCACGTAAAAATAAAGATAAAAAAAGCTTGGAAAACAAAAAAAAGGTAATGCCAACACCTCATCTAGTTTTTGGGTTTAAATGCACTTGAAGTTTTTTTTTTTTTTTATAAATTATTTATAACATTTGAAAGATAAAGATACATGTAAGTGAGACACTCTAAAAGCACAAAACACAACAAAATGCAGTGGGCATGCAAAAGAGATTTCCATTCTTGGTGACACATTGCCAGGATGTAGAGCATGTTCTCTGCATAATGCTCATGTCACACACTCTGCTTAGATGAAAGGCTAACCCTATGCGCCCGAGAAGATAATGAGGGAGATACAGGAGAACAGAGTGGATTGGTATGATACAAACATCCGGGAGTATTTGGAGATTCCAAAGTACCATAGGCTACTTATATATGGGGGGCCACTAGAACAGCTACCGGGATAGCTGGTGGTATGGCCATCACATTTATTCAGGCCGAGTTGCTTTTCATCAGCCAAACCATTCAGACATTAAACATTCCATCACCACGGTGGATCAACGTGGACAGGCTGTTCAGTTATTTAACCCCCAATACTACTGGTAACTGTAATGTGTTTGTGCTGGACACAGCCTGGCTTCTTTTTGGCTGTGACCCCCTGCCATTGTGTGGAAGTTGTTTCACTTGCCTCTGGTCGGGACTGTCAATTTGAACTTTGAAATCTGTTTAAGCATGGGCACTCAGTAGCCACACTAATTTTTTCCAATATCCGCACCATTTAAAGACTCCCATTGTGTTAAGCCCCAAAGAAACATGATAAAAAGTATGATAAAAATAAAACTTTTAGTCAAAGATATTAAACTTGTAGGCACAATATAAGTATTCTTATTAAATAAAATAACAGAAGGCAAACAATAAATCTCAAACTAAGGCTGGGCACACACCTTACAACCATGGCAAGACGACTATTGTCTTGCCATGGTTGTAAGTTCAGTCATTTACGAACAGAAACTAAAAACAAGCTCAGTCATGAAGGGGTTAAAAAAACGTAGATCTGCCTATCTTGGACAGGCAGATCGTACTTGCGATGATCGCAAGCCACGCCCCGAGGGGCGGGCTTTCGATGACCGCAATGCCGAACGGGCAGTGTGCGCTTGCGCACACCGGCCCGCCCGGCTTTTATCTTACGACCATGCTACACACCCGCCGAAAATCGTACGATTTACTGTTGGGGTGGGGGGTGCTTCAGGGACATATTAGGGGTCTAAATAAACCCCTGATATTTACCTTTTAAAATAGAAAAGAAATTGAGGACACAAAGTCTCAATCTCTTGTTCAGCATTCTCTGTTCTAAATGGATGGGAAACACTCAGTACAGAGGCTTCCCATTCATTCAGACACTGATGATAGTAAAACATTTACTATCACCAGCAGTTTATGAATGGGTAGAAGCCTCTGTAATGAGTGCTACTCCCCCATTTAGAAATTCATGAACAGGAAGTGATGTAAATCACATCCTGTTCATTCATAACTGGGGACACAGTACTATGTGTCTCCAGTTATTTACAAACACTGGAATGATCAGATCCAGACAACAGGCAGCGCCCCTCCCCATACAGGCAGCGGGGATCCGAGGACAGTGCTGGAGGGGGGGCGGAGGATGGAGCGCTCATGTCAGATGGCCGAGCAGTGAGGAGAGAAGCCACGGGCTGTAGCCACCCCAAGGACGAGCTGTGCCGGCCGCCTGGCGCCCTGTGCGGCTGCACAGCTCGAACACCCCAAAGGCCCTGCTTCCATCTCTGGCACACCAGTTTGGGGAAGGCCCTTTTCTCTTCCAACTGTGCCACACAGTTGGGGCCATAAGAACATTAATTGGTGTGGAGGCATTCAAGTGGCCTGCACAGAGCCTGACCTCAAGCCTACTGAACACGTTTGGGATCACCACGTAACAGCCAGGTTTTTTTGTGCAACATCTGTACCTGAACCTCACATATGCTCTTTTGGCTGAATGAGTATAAGCTCTTGCAGAAAGTCTTGCCAGAAGAATGGAGGCCATTACGGCTCCAAAGGAATGGGATGTCCAGGGAGCTCATTTACTGTAGGTGTCATGGCATCTGTCTACAGCCTTTGGCCATATAGTCTATGTAGCACTCAAACAAATGATGTCTCTTATACGTATGTAAATCACTGATGCAAATAAAATCTGTGGATCTTCTGCGCCCCTCCTCTTACCTGGATACTTACATCTATTTGACTGCAACATGTGGGAACAGAGTTTGTATCTGCCGTTGCCAGAATATGCTGAGCGGTTTCGGGATTTGCATGGCAGAACATAACACTGTGTTCCAGCATTTCATTCTCGCTCTATATAATAAAGCATATAAAAATCTCAGCAACCAAACATTTTCTGGGTGCAGCAAGCAGCTGCACAAGATAAATATTAGAATAAAAATGACAACCAGTCAGTACAAAGACTTCACCGAGTATGCTTCAAAGCAAAATTAAACGTTTGACTGCAGGGTAACCCTGAGATGAATATTTCAGAAAAAAATCCACCATACCAATGAAGCTAAAAGATATTTCTAGAATTAACAAAGTGCGTATCGTATCTGGTTTGCTGTCAGAGCCTAAAGCTATACCTTGGGCAAGAAAGGGCATAAAAATGTGAGTTATGAGTTTTGTACAAGTTTCTCAGACGCTCCCATTGAATTCTATTGGGGCCAAAACACTCGCCTCTGACCCAAAAGCTCATGTACTTTTTAGAGCAACATGTCTATTGCTACAAGCAACAGAATGCTCAGATGTAAAGCAGGGCCTTAAAAAACAATGGGATTCCTTGCTCCTGCTGAGCATTGTAACACTTTAGGCATTGGAGCTGGAAAACGCTCAGGTGTGAATAGGGCCTTACATTTGTGGCAGCGAAAGTCTTCATATGTTATGGAAATATTCTTTTTTAAATTCTCATCCCTTTATTTTTCTACATTTAACGCAGACCAATCTGACGAGCAAAAGTGACACTTAAGGGTTAAAACGACCTATAACACTGCTAGCGGTGCTTGAGCAGATGCAGCCCCAATTCTTTTTACTTCTGCAAATATGTCAAACCAAATTAAAATCACAGAAAACAAATATGCAGACGGCGTACTAACAACCGTCATTGTATTGGTCATACCTCCTTTCCTGTTACAGATATCCCACAGTAATTAAATAGGATTCTCGAGAGACGCCCGATCGCTTGTATTGGCAGCAGCTGTCGCTGCCATTGCCGGTTCTGAGATCCGGTATGCCCGGTGCGGCACGGCTGCTCTGTGACAGGAGATCGGTGCATGATCTCCCTCTGATCTTCTCTCTGGCCCCCTAATGCAGGAAGTGATGTATATTACATCACTTCCACATTCTGCTGTCACTCTCCAGCTTCAGAAGCTGGTGAAGCAGATCTCGGCTTCAGCAGCTTCTCTGGGGGTCCCCAGGTGACATTAGGGGTCTTGGAGACCCCTGATGTCTCCATAAAGAGGACCCGTCATGTAAATTGGCTATCACATAGGGGGCTTCTTATCCCACTATGTGACAGCAATAAAGTTAAGTGTAAAAAAAACACTAAATTTTCTTTATTAAGTCCCCCCACACACACACACACACACACACACACACACAAAAATGCGTCGGGTGCGCCTATGTGCGAAACCGACGATTCCGCCTATTGTGCAGCACGTTAAATATTGCCACGAACGTCGCAGTTTGAGCAATCATTTTAGGGCCCTTAATCACTGATAACACTAAACTGATGAGCAGTAAAAGCGTCGCCTATGGCCAATTTTTGGTATGGTCGTTTTTTGCGATTTTGCGGGCGTGCACAATTTTAATGATTGACATGTTTGGTGTCTATTTACACGACGTGACCCGATCTTTTATATTTTACCAAAAATATGGGTAAGAATAAATGTTTAACAATGTAGGGAAAAAAACAATTTTCTCAAAATTTACAATACTTTTTTTCATCATATAGTAAAAAATGAAAGCTCCCCCCGCAGTGGTGATTATATACATCCAAAAGAAAGCTCTATGTGTCCCTAAAAATTTTTAACAAAGTGCAAGGCTATAGTCCGGTCATGCTGACTGGTGAAATTTTTGACTGACTGGGGACACCCTAAAATTTTTCAAGCCCTGATGATTACAAATTATAATATATGGCAGCGCAGCATTAGAGAAAAGAGGTGAAAGACTTCAATTGAGCTTTAAACCATGTGAGGTAATGGCTGTAAACACCTTTAATAGCATCCTAGAATGTCCTAAACTGCTGTCACCATCACTCTTCCTGAACAATCTTAGTCTGTTTGCCAGTGTGGGAAAATATAACTAAATACATGTGAAATAAATACAGTAGTACAGTGAATATCATTACATATACAAACACAAGGGGTCTATTTATAAATTATCCATAGTGCCCTCGGCCCTGCAAATATCTATGAACGTTCAATCTTGCTGATATATGCCCAAATTAGTTATATGCCCAAATGAGTTATTTAGCTGTTTACAAGGCAATGAGGGGGATTTATGAAAACAGGAGCAGACAGAATCTGGAGCAGTTGCCCAGGGCCACCAACCAGCTTCTTTCATTTTCAAATTTAACTGAACAAACTGAAGCTGACTGGTTACTATGGGCAACTTCTCCAAATTCTGTCTGCTCCAGTTTGAATAAATCCCCCCCCCAATGTATTTTCTAATGTTCCTTCACATGTAATACTGCATTATGACCACTAGAGGGCACTGATGAGAATAGGTAAGTGCACCTATTTCCTATGCTCCTTTAGCTCCATCTAGTGGCTGTAATGCAATGTCACATGAAAACATAACACATTTCTTGCATTTGCAAAGAAATAACATTTGTTTTGGCAGACATTTGTACAGACCAGCTTGTAAACAATGTGTTAACACTCACCTGTTCCCACTCCCCCCTGCTTTCTGTCTTCACTGAAAAATCTGCTGAAAAATCTTTAGCACCCAACACACTTCTGGTGTCAGATCCCTCGTCCCCCACTGTGCTCTTTGGTACTGTCTATTACATTACTACTACGTCCTGTTGTGTGGGGCCGGTGGATAGAACCACAAAGCGCAGCAGGGGGGTCTATGCACTCGGTAGTTTGTCAGATGCTGAAGGTTCTCCAGCCACTGTAGTTCCTTAAAGCAAGGATCCCATGTGATGACAATTAAAGCTGAACACCAGGAATTTGCACCCCCCCCCCCCCCCCCAGGGGATAAATACTAATTAAGTCTAAGGATAGAGGAATAAAGTGTAATACTTACCTTATTCCTCATTTTAGCAGACTGTCTATTCATGAGACCAGTCCTCTGAAGCTTCTTCTCCAAGATGCTCCAGCTGATGGTCGCAGATCCTGCAAGGATGGCAAGGGACTGCCCACAACCCAGAGCGTCAGTGAAAAGAGGAAAGCACCGAAGTGGATACAGTAAGTATTACACCTTATTCCTTTACCCATGGGAAGAAACGAGCATGTAACCCTTGCAATGTAGGGTGACCCCACAGGTTTTTACAATTCCTGGAGTTCAGCTTTAATAGACAAGTCTTAAAATGTTTTGTTTTTTTTATCTAGGAACAAAGTTGCTTTAACTACTTTAATTTGATCCCAAGTGCCCTATATGCAAAATCAAGGTTACCAAAAAGAAAGTCTACTATTCAGCAACAGCGACACCTGCTGGTACAAAATTATAACGTGTACGAAAAGAAACATACCGAACAAGCATTTCATTGCAGAGCTCTCCTTTACCAAATGCACCTGATTTGCAGCTGATTTTGTGGTGGGAAATCAAACCAATCAATAGATGGGCTCACCTAGCATATCTCCTGTCAGAGACTCTGCCAGCAGTGACCTTCCTCAAGACAAGTTGTCCTGCCACCCTTTTTTGTGTTTTGAATATTAGGGGCCCGTTCACACCAGTTGCAATCCAATTCTGGCCGGAACGCACTGTGGCAGGCTCATTTTAGTGGGGCAGGAGGGGGCGTGGCGGGCCATTGTAGTGAATGGCACCGTAGCCACGCCCTCCGGCCGCAATGCAATTGCCCGCACGGGATCGCAAGGCGGATTATGCCTGCGGTCCGATAAAAAATACTGCAAGCACTATTTTTATCACACCAGCTCACAGGCACAATGTGCCTTGCGATCTCGTGCGGGCGATCACATTGCAGCCAGAGGGCGTGACTACGGTGCCATTCACTTCAATGGCCCGACACGCCCCCTCCGGCCCTACAAAAAAAGTGAGCCGGCTGCAATGCGATGGTGCGTTCTGGCCAGAATCGGACCGAAACGCTCTGCATATGGTGTGAACGTAATCTTAAGCTATTTAACCCCCTTCATGACAGCTTGTTCGTTAATGACCAACGCACTTTTTACATTTTTGCTGTGCGATTCTACTACTGCAGTAATATACAGTACAGTTACTAAGTGCACCCACAAATATATATTGGTTTTTAGAGGACAGATAGGGCTATATATTTATATCACATCTGTGTGCCTATCGCCTCACTTATTATACCGCGAGCAGCAGCTCGCGGTATAGTGCAGCGTCTCAGTATATTGCGAGTTACAGCTAGCGGTATACTGAGCCTAGGGTGACGGGAGGACGCTAGTTTGTGTCCTCCTGTTACCCGGAGGAGAACTATGGGGAAAAGCCTTAACCCCATAGTTCTCCTTTAAGACAAATAAAATTAAAAAAATAAAAGGAAAAAAACATAACAAAAACACTTTTCCCCAGTTTTGATTAGTATATTTTAGAAATATAGCACAGCTAAAAAAAAAAAAAAAATTCATTCATTTGTCTTTTATTTGGGAAAAACCCCACATCCCAAGGATTTGAGAAAATTTTCTGTACTTCTCATCCTAAAACTAAAAGCTAACATTTTTTTTTCTCTAAAAGCCAATAGTGGTCACCTGGCATGAGGAGTTAAATAAAAAAAGCGAATACAATATACAGTATTAACTGTAATGATAAAAGTGCACATATTGATGAATAAACCCTCCTGAGGTAAAATTCATGGTTTCCAGTTTGTATACAGCCAGAGCTAAATACCAAATACAGTATTTAAGGGCAGTTTTATACCATCAATCCTTGGCAGCCACACCTCTCCCTTGGTTTTCTCTGGCGACTACAGTACACATGCTCATCCAGTCAGCTACAAATCACTGGTGATCCATGGCAGACAGCAGCTGAAATAAATAATGTTAGCAGCCACTGAAGCAGACCATTGTCTCCAAATGTGGCAAAAATTAAATCAGTGATTGAGCTACAAATCACTTGGAATCAACTTGGAATTTATGCAACAAAAAACTTGTGTGACTACCACACATTTCCCAGCAACATAAATACTAAGGATTGCAATGAAGCTACTATAAATGACCGCCGTGCCAGTGCAATACATGCCCAAAGCACAAGGCCATTGTGTTGTGGCCTGATCACAAAACCACACCATTTGCCATCACTAAACCAAAGTATGCATGAGGCCTGTGCTACAATGTGAGGTGCAGTATTAAGGTGCCCATACACCTTACAATTGTATGCAGATTTTCTGTGGTCAGATGGAAAAAGTGCAACAGATTGGCCCAGGTGGAGATTACTCCAGCCACACAGTAAAGTGTAGATGGAGGAATCTGTTGCATCTTTTCCATCTGACCACAGAAACTCTGCATACAATTGTAAGGTGTATGGCCAGCTTTATTGTGATCCAATCACTGGATGTCAATCTTTTATACACATACACCAGGAGAAACTCTAAAAGGAGGTAAAACACAACCAAGGTTATTTGGTAAATGTACACGGTTACTGCCCTAGGGGACACTTATCAATGAAAAAAACACTGTTTTTAAAGGAACAGTGATTTTAACATTCATTGCTTAACCTCTTGCCGTCCGCCCGTAGTAGAAAAACGGACGGACGGCACTGCTGCATCAATTTTTTCTGCTCGCGTCTTGGATCCCGGGACCGGCTCCGAGGGTGTCAGGAGGAGGACGGGAGATCAGCTCCTTTTGCTGATCCCCGTGCGGGCTGTGAATGCAGAAGTGGTGTGTTACATCACTTCCGCATTCACCTGTCAGTCATATGGCTGCTATTGCCAGAGAGAAGAAGCTGATGAAGCAGATCTCTGCTTTATCAGCTTCTTTTGGGGTCCATAGGTGATATTAGGGGTCCTAGAGACCCCTAATATCTCCATAAAGAGGACCTGTCAGTGTGCCTTTGCTATTATATAGGGGGTTGTTATCCCCCTATATAATAGCAATAACAATAAGTGCAAAAAAAAAAATAAAAAAGAAAAGTAACACATAAAAATAAAATAAAAGCCACTAAAAGGGTATAAAATTAATTTCAGTACAGCATGACGGAATAAATGTCAGTTAAAGTACCGCAGCGCTGAATACTGAAAAATGGCCTGGATGGGAAGGGGGTTTAACACCGTGGATGTCAACTGGTTAAAGTATAAGAATAAAAATTCCTTTAAATATCATGCATGGGGGTCCCCTAAACTGCTTGTAAAGTGGTGCATCTGTAGAATGTATACAACCTGCTGCAGAAAAAATTACATTTATAAAGGGGAAAAAAAAGTGAGGTTTTCCCTCACAATACCAGACCCTTTAGGTCTGGTAGGAAAGTTACAAGGGACCCCGTTTAAATAAAAAGGTAAAAGTCACTGTCACTTTTTAAGAACAGCTTGGTCTATGTAAATGGGGAGAAAAATTCAAATAAAATCAGATTTTAAATATTAAAGCTTAATAAATTATAGGTAAATAACTATGGCTGCAAAAAAAGCAATGAAACTGATTCATACCTCACCCCTACTCTGTTCAATGCTAAAAAAACAAAAACCCCCAAACAAACTTGCAGCATACTACATGTATTCTGATGTTCACCAGTTCTCTTACAGGAGAACACCAACCATCAGACACCTGCTCTGATAAGGAGCTTCCACCACACCTGCCGCAGCCTCACAGCTCAGCACCTCTGCCTACCTCAGGCGGAGAGCGGCGGCACCAGCCCTGCGTACAAGCAGGACCCTATACGTGGTTGCCCTGTCGGATGTCAGGACTTGGAGATGCACTGTCACCTGGGTGCAGTCTGCACCCTCCGCGATGCCCATGTCTGAGGAGACTAGTGGCACCCCTCCAGACTGGCAGCCAGGGGCAAGTGCCGCCGCCTCCTGGGGATAGTAAAGGAAGTAATAGATGTTTTAGTGCATGTAATAAGCCCTACACTTCACATCCTCCCACTGTATGCAGGGCAGCCATCAGAAACTTACACCGCTTTAGGCCGGGTCCCTCCCCCCCCCCGCCACATGGATTCGTGACCCGCTGGTTATGAGCAGTGTCGCTGATGGGGCCCCAGCTTGTCTTGAAGCCGATGGAGCTGCATACTCATGAGTATCGTCGGCCAATATTCATGTAAGGGTTCCGGGTGGGCCCCCAGGCCCCTTGAGTATCGGCCGCACCCCCCTGATGGCTGCCCTGACTGTGATCTATAATAACCCCTCTACCTTTACATTTATATCTCATGCCCCATTACCAAACAGGTTTTAACCCCCCCAATAGCAGCAACAGCATGATTTTCCAAAGATCCACTGAAGGGGAAAGAAAACATTGGGGTGTCGACTTTCCAAAAAAAGGGGCATTTGAGGTTTTTGTAGTCCTGACATTTTTTTATGTGTTATAACAGAGAAACAAGATTTCAAAAAAAAAATTGCTTAATCACCTTTAATTGGGCATTTTAAATGTCCTTGCCGGTCCACGCTTGTGAGCACCATCCGGAGCATACACAAGCCAGAAAACTATTTGTATTTTAAACAGCTAGTTATGGCTGTTCTCATACAAGCGTCTGGGGTGGCTGTAGAGTTGCCCAATCGCTTATATGTTGTGCCAGTGCCCCTCCAGCACAGTGGAGATCAGCAGACGATCTCCAATGTTCCTGAAAGTGGTTTATCACATCACAGCATGTAATGACTCGCTGCCCGATTGTTGGGAAGCTGAGTGCTGTGTAATGACTGCTTTGATTGCCCAGGTAGCCAGCTTTATGCTCAGTCACCTCATGAGGAAGCATGGAGCCAGCTTCCAAGCCAATCAGGAAGTCAGGTGCAGTCATTACACAGTGCCCGGCTTCCCGATTGGCCAGCTCCATCACCTAGTGACTAGGGGGATGGCTTCACCTGTCGGGAAGCTGGGTGGCGAGTCATTACACAGTGCCCGGCTTCCCGATTGGCCAGCTCCATCACCTAGTGACTAGGGGGATGGCTTCACCTGTCGGGAAGCTGGGTGGCGAGTCATTACACATTGCCTGGCTTCCTCAATGGGACTTCAGTATCAGCGAGTACCAAAAAAAATAAATTTGGTATTCTATACCGAAATACCAGTATAGCCCTAGATGCAACCCCATCAGAGCAAGGTGGGGACTTTGCTGGCAGGCTTTACAGGTATGTGTGGGACTTTGCAGGGGCAGGAAAACCAAGTGCTATAATGTAACCCTTGCATTTCACTGTTCCACTGCACCAATCATGTAAGCATCAGACAAACTCACCCTTTCCTGTAGTTTAGTCCTTAAGACCAATCAAAATAAGGGCACTCGAGCCGGTCACTGTTTGCTGTGAGAAAACTACTGCAGAAACCCTTATATATGCAGCACCCCAAACATATCAGCCTGTGGGCAAAAGTTCTAAGTAGCATCATGTTGCACCCCAAGCCCTGTCCAACACTTGACCATAATTTATGGCAGCTTCACTAGTCAGTATATGTAGGCAAGCTTCACCATACCTTTACCCCAGTGACTGTTTATTAGATAACCTTAAAGTGGACAAAACACCAGTCATTTCATTTTAAACATGCAGCTTTATTTAAGAAAATCCTGCTGAAACTGATCATTGGTTACATGTATCGAAATCAACCGGAACCAGGAAGCGGACGCCACACTTGGCAAACACGTCTTCCCTTCAAGATTGGATGTATCCCTGTACGAGAGAAATTCACCTAAAATAAAAGACAGGTATTAGGTCACACAAAACCACAAGCACAACATATTCCCATCACCCATAGCATGCAATTTTGCTTTCCAATAAAATACATAAAACATTTGACAGTAAAAGTTGTGCAGAAGTGCTGGAGCATCTTAAGCCTGCAGAACTGGTAAACTCTTAGTTACCACCAATCCTCTGAAGCACATGCCCCATTAACATACTCAGCAGCTCATGTACTGTTATGTGGAAGCATGCCTACATTCTGGACACCTTATGGTGAACGCTCATTAAACATTAGTATTTACTGGTAACACAGGTAAGAGTTTAGTACCATTTAAAGGTGTACAGCACAAATGTTTCACAAGTCCTCACTGCAGCAAAATCCGGCATTGCCAACTGATCATCGTTATAGAGCCATCAGTAATATAAATGTGTCCTCATTGCTGACATTCTCAGACAGGGATAACAAGCATCATAGGCTCTCCAAAAAAAATGTATTTGGCCCATATTTTACCTGACACTGCTTGACTGGCCATCTACACGCCTGCTGGACCGACAGCTACTGCTAGGCATTTAACCTCCTGTAACAAGACCGTACTGGTAAGGTAAGGAATGCATTATACATTTGCTAACAAAGCAGCACTGGGTGTTAATCAGAGCAGGAGAAGATTCTCGTCAGTTTTCGCATCTGACGGCACTTCCTATATCTCGAATCTCATCATATGGCACCATAAAATGTCAAGTCCACCAAAAACCCATTATTGTTGTGATATTGCTAGTTTCTTCCAACTCTGGACTAGCTCCACCAACTGCCCCTACCACTAATATCCATTTACAGCTGTTTGTACAGATTCCTCAGACAGAAACAGGCCTTGGCTGACTGCTGGTGCCTTAAAGTCGGCACAAACTAGTGGAATTTGCCATGTTATTGGGAGCACATAGACATGTTACTTGGGCTTAAGCAGCGCACCTTTTGTCTGTGCACTTCATCGCATGCAAACCTGCCTGGAGCCTCAAAGCGCTATCTAGTGAGATCTATAAGGCTATCTGACCTATTGTTGAGATTTGACAAGGTCTCTGTGTTGCTCACTGTTCTTTCTAGAACAGATGCCTGCCACTGAGATGGCTGCCTTGCAGAACACAAAAGTCAGTAAATAGATAAAGGTCAGCTGCAGGAAGCCAAAGGCAATACTGACAACTTTTACTTTACCCTCTGCCTGCTCCAGACATGGTGTGAACATAGCTTAAAGCCATAAATTACAAAGCTAGTGGTATAACCATTATTTTACTACAATACTAGATAATTGTATTATAAATTTAAACTTACCAAAATTCCAAGCTTAAACCTAAGAAAAAAAAAATATAAAAAAATTAGACCTAGTTAGAAAATACCAGATACCATTTATTACTACTACAGTGTTTTCAGAAAGCCTTATGGTCTACATGGGATATTTCAAACCCCTTTAATGCAGTGAAAGCATTTCTTATGATGGGTACTGGACGTGTGCTCAGAAGAACCCTTCTCACCACCTACAATCTGCCGGTAATTCCAGCTATTTTCAGGTTAAAATCATCACAGCACACTCCTTATACCTGTCTGAGGTCTGGTCTAAACATTGGGCCCAGTTAAAAGAGCTGTACAGAGACCTCCTACAATGATATAGGTGCTCCATCCCATCGGAAGTCTCTTCAGAGCCAAATCTTCCTACAAATCCCTTGGGACAGAAAAAGCTTCCACTAATGTTAAGGCCAACCAGAAGATTTTACAAAGCTATGCCCCACTTAGAGCATGCAGACCTAATGTATTCCTTGCCATGTCAAGTACAAGTTAGAGATGCACCAATACCTTTTTGGCATAGAGTAAGAGTACCAATATTTATCTTTTGGTACTTGCCAACACTGGTGCTGGTTTCTGGGGCAATCAGGAAGCCACCCGATGGGTCATTGCCCACTGCCTGATTGGCCCGGGAAGCCCACTCCATGCAGTTTGGCTAGATTGATGCCGATTAGCCAGGTAGCAAAATGCACTGCACTTGCAGATCTTGTCTGGATATGTTGTGAACATATCCTAAATCCATGCGTGACATACAACTAGTTTATAACCATCATTGTACTATTTTACTAAAATTGTATTACAAAATTTAAACTTACCAAACTTCCAAGTTTAAACCTAAAAAATAAAAAAAAATAAGTCAGAAAATACCAGATACCCTTTTGTTCCTACTACAGTGTTTTCAGAAAGCCCAATATGGTCCACATGGGGTATTTCAAACCCTTTTGCAGTGATGGCATTTCTTATGATGGGTACTGGACGTGTGCTCAGAAGAACCCTTCTCACCACCTACAATCTGCCGGTAATTCCAGCTATTTTCAGGTTAAAATCATCACAGCACACTCCTTATACCTGTCTGAGGTCTGGTCTAAACATTGGGCCCAGTTAAAGAGCTGTACAGAGACCTCCAACAATGATAGGTGCTCCATCCCATCAAAGGTCTCTTCAGAGCCAAGTTGTCCTACAAATCCCTTTGACAGAAAATGCTTCCACTAATTTTAAGGCCAACCAGAAGATTTTACAAAGCTCTATCCCACTAAAGAGCATGCAGACCTAATGTATTCCTTGCCATGTCTAGTACATGTTAGCGATGCAGATAAGTTTTTCGGTATCGAGTACCAACATTTATCTTTTGGTACTCGCCGACCCTAGTGCTGGCTTCTGGGCAATCAGGAAGCTGACCGGTGGGGCAGTGCACGCTGCCCGGCTTCCCGATTGTATGGGAAGACCACTCCATGCAGTTTGGCTGGATAAATGCTGATTGGCCAGGAAGCAAAATGCACTGCACTTGCGGATTTGCTCCAGAACTGGTCCAGGCATGTTGTGAACATAGCCTAAAGCCATATATGACAAAACTAGTTTATAACCATCATTGTACTAAAATAGTAGTACTATAAATGTATAACAAAATTTTAACTTACCAAAATTCCAACTTTAAACCTGAGGGAAAAAAAACCTAGTTAGAAGATACCAATTACCATTTTATTACTACTAGTGTTCAGAAAGCCCAATATTGTCTACATGGGATATTTCAAACCCTCTATGCAGTGAAAGCATTTATGATGGGTACTGGACGTGTGCTCAGAAGAACCCTTCTCACCACCTACAATCTGCCGGTAATTCCAGCTATTTTCAGGTTAAAATCATCACAGCACATTCCCTATACCTGTCTGAGATCAGGTCTAAACATGGGGCCCAATCAGCTGTACAGAGATCTTACAATGACATAAGTAAACTCTTATGAAAAAACACTTGCAACCCCAAATAACTAATTGCAGGTAACACATGTTGTCTCCAATTAAGATTTCTTGCCACTACAATTGGGGTGGCATTCCTGTGTTTTTCTAAACATTTGGACTGCACCTGGGATGCTCCTCAAGGCCCCCCCGACATAAATGAGCTGCCTGAGCATTGCGCGCCATGACTCAAGCCCTATGCCATGGTAATGGATAGAAATAGACAACGACCAAGCACCTCATACCCCCGATGCTCCTCTACTACAGAATTTCGCTGAACAGAAAGTGAGGAAGTGGAGTCCTAAGTATAAGCAGCGAATGTGACCAACATTAAAATTAGAGCATATGAGCAAAGCACAGGTTCATGTTAAGTTATGGTATCACAGTAAAGTCGTATACCAGAAGCTGCTGGGTGCACTAATGCATAGGTGTAGTCACCAGACTGCCATATTGATAAATACTGGTGTCACTTTCTATTCCTCAAGAATCATACAAACCAAAATTAGATACATACCAACTTCAATATCATCCTGGGCTCAATTCCGCTAGACTTCCCATCAAGCTCATCTTGTACCTGTAAAATATTGGAGATTAGATGCAAGAGCGTAGCAAAGTCACTACCATGGAAGCAAGTCATTGAGGCCAAAAATTTAGGCAGAATCTAAACCAATAAAAACAGTTGCTAAAAAGTGAAGGGCACCTTCACATTGTTACACTGTAAGTGGAGTGTTAGTGTGCTGCACTGAGATGGCCCATTCATCTGCATGGGAATACCCACCAACCATTACATAGGCATGCAGCATTTTCATTAGACCATTGCACTGCAAGTACACCACGAAGGTGAAATGGGGTGCCATCCACAATAGTGTTAACAGGCCCCAACAAATTGTTCCCATTACACTAAACTTAAGTCTTAAAAATGCATTCAAGTACCTTAACTTTTAAGATAACTGCACCATATTGGTTGGTGTACCTCTCGGCTATTGATCCTCTAATCAGCTTTTTGTTAAGGATTCTCGAATGCATTTTTAAGGTGTAACTCCTTAGTTTCGTGCTACTTTCTGGGCACGTAGCAGTTACTCCATGTGGCTACCAGTCATACAAACTAAGGCTCTAGACACACATGGTGCTTTCCATGCAGAAAACTGCACAAATCTCGACATGCACTCAAATCGCATGCCTTTGCAGCTACTACTAGAGAAACATGTGGAATTTAACCCAAAAACACTTTTCCGGGACGACTTTTTGTAACGTGCATATGCCACCCGTGTGAACAATGCACATTGGAACGCATTTTGTTTTACATTTAGCTTGTACTAAATGGCAACCAGGACCGGTCCATGATTCCAATACAGATTATGTCAGATCTGTTCAAGTGCTGTCATACGAGTAGAAAAGCCATATTTACTTTGGATGAAATACCCCACCCAGCTAATTACACTTTCACAACCGCAAGTGTGCATGAACATCATAAATTAGGGAGACAGTTTCAATTGGCTGCCCTACACATGCCAGAGGTCTGCACATTTTGAAACCGCACCAAAACACATTGAGGGGAATAACGAAGACCGAAGCAGATGCAAAACCAGATTCTAGTCTTTATTTTCAAAGCTAGACTAAAACAAAGGCCCTATTTACACTTAAGCAATCCATAACTGTGCATGAAACCATATCGTTTGCCACATGGTTGAAGAATCACACCGCTACTGATTGGCATAAAGCTGGCTTGCTGGCCAGTCATTACATGGCACTCTGCTTCCTAACAATCTGAGCCAGGCAGCAAATTACATGCTGCCTGGCTTCCTGATTGGCCAGAAAGCCAGCTGCATGCTTTCTCATCTCATTTATTGGCGAGTACTGAAATAGTACTCTATACCGGTAAATTTCTAGTTGCAACCCCATCAGAGCAAGGTGGGGACTTTGCTGGCAGGCTTTACAGGTATGTGTGGGACTTTGCAGGGGCAGGAAAGCCAAGTGCTATAATGTAACTGCTCTGAGGGAACCCTTGCATTTCACTGCACCAATCATGTAAGCATCAAACTCACCCTTTCCTGTATTTTAGTCCTTGAGACCAATCAAAATAAGGGCACTCAAGCCGATCACTGTTTGCTGTGCGAACTACTGCAGAAACCCTTATATATGCAGCACCCCAATCAGCCACGTGCAAGACTGGGCGAAAGTTCTAGGTAGCATCAGTTTGCACCCAAGCCATTTCTGCCACAAATCACCATTTGCCCATAATTTATGGCAGCTTCACTAGTCAGTATATGTAGGCAAGCTTCACCATACCTTTACCCCAGTGACTGTTTATTCGATAACCTTAAAGTGGACAAAACACCAGTCATTTTATTTTAAACATGCAGCTTTATTTAAGGAAATCCTGCTGAAACTGATCATTCAACTGATCTTATATGTTACATGTCGTACCGAAATCAACCGGATGCCACACTTGGCAAACACGTCTTCCCCTCAAGATTGGATGTATTCCTGCATGAGAGCAGTTCACCTAAAATAAAAACAGGTATTAGGTCACACAAGACCACAAGCACAACATATTCCCATCACCCATAGCATGCGATTTTGCTTTTCAATAAAATACATAAAACATTTGACAGTAAAAGTTGTGCAGAAGTGCTGGAGCATCTTATGCCTGCAGAACTGGTAAACACTTGGAACAAATCCTCTGGAGCACATGGATAGACATCACTCTTAACATTGTAACGGCTAAACCCACACTGCATCCCACAAGGCAAGACTTTGCCCCATTAACATACTTAGCAGCTCATGAACCGTTATGTGGAAAGCATGCCTACATTCTGGCCATCAGATACAGAACAGCAGGTAGAATACATGTCTGGACACCTTATGGTGAACCCTCATCATTAAACATTAGTATTTACTGGTAATAGAGATAAGCATTCAGTACCATTTAAATGTCTAAAGCACAAATGTTTCACAAGTCCACAAGCAAAATCCAGCAATGCCAACTGATCATGGTTATAGAGCCATCAGTAATATAAATGTGTCCTCATTGCTGAAGTTCTCAGACAGGGATAACAAGCATCATTGGCTCTCCACAAAATAAAAAATAAGATGTATATTTGGCCCATTTACCTGACACTGCTTGACTGGCCATCTACCCGCCTGCTGTATCAGCTACTGCCAGGCATTCAATCTCCTGTAACAAGACCGTACTGGTAAGGTAAGGAATGCATTATACATTTGCTAACAAAGCAGCACTGGGTGTTAATCAGAGCAGGAGAAGATTCTCGTCAGTTTTCGCATCTGACGGCACTTCCTATATCTCGAATCTCATCATATGGCACCATAAAATGTCAAGTCCACCAAAAACCCATTATTGCTCTGCTGGTTGTGATATTGCTAGTTTCTTCCAACTCTGGACTAGCTCCACCAACTGCCCCTACCACTAATATCCAGATCCAATAAAAGCTGCAGCAAGTGAAAGTTACCTGTACATGAACCAACCCACCCTTAGAGACTAGGACATGAGAACTGGGAAGGAATGATTCTACACAAAGAGCAAAGACTTTAGGCCTCCACTTAACGCAGAGCATTGAAAAACACCTGCTCTAGAATCATACTGAAGTTTGACCTGCAGATTTCTCCATTTACAGCTCTTTGTACAGATTCCTCAGACAGAAACAGGCCTTGGCTGACTGCTGGTGCCTTAAAGTCGGCACAAACTAGTGGAATTTGCCATGTTATTGGGAGCACATAGACATGTTACTTGGGCTTAAGCAGCGCACCTTTTGTCTGTGCACTTCATCGCATGCAAACCTGCCTGGAGCCTCAAAGCTCTATCTGGTGAGATATACAAGGCTATCTGACCTATTGTTGAGATTTGACAAGGGCTCTACTGTGCTGCTCACTGTTCTTGCTAGAACAGATGCCTGCCACTGAGATGGCTGCCTTGCAGAACACAAAAGTCAGTAAATAGATAAAGGTCAGCTGCAGGAAGCCAAAGGCAATACTGACAACTTTTACTTTACCCTCTGCCTGCTCCAGACATGGTGTGAACATAGCTTAAAGCCATAAATTACAAAGCTAGTTGTATAACCATAATGTCACTACAATACTAGAATTGTATTATAATTTAAACTCACCAAAATTCCAAGCTTAAACCTAAGAAAAAAAATATAGAAAAAATTAGATACCATTTATTACTACTACAGTGTTTTCAGAAAGCCTTATGGTCTACATGGGATATTGCAAACCCCTTTAATGCAGTGAAAGCATTTCTTATGATTGGTACTGGATGTGTGCTCAGAAGAACCCTTCTCACCACCTACAATCTGCCGGTAATTCCAGCTATTTTCAGGTTAAAATCATCACAGCACACTCCTTATACCTGTCTGAGGTCTGGTCTAGACATGTGGCCCAGTTAAAGAGCTGTACAGAGACCCCCTACAATGACATAGGTGCTCAAACCTATCAAAGGTCTTTTCAGAGCCAAATCTTCCTACAAATCCCTTGGGACAGAAAAAGCTTCCACTAATGTTAAGTCCAACCAGAAGATTTTACAAAGCTATGCCCCACTTAAAGAGTATGCAGACCTAATGTATTCCTTGCCATGTCTAGTACAAGTTAGAGATGCACCGATATAAATATTGGTATTCTATACCAAACGCTCTTTTGGCACTCACCAACACTGGAGCTGGCTTCTAGGGCAATCAGGAAGCCACCTGATGGGCCATTGGCCGCTGCCCGGCTTCCCGATTGGCAAGGAAGCCCACTCCCTGCGGTTTGGCTAGATCGAAGCTGATTGGACAGGAAGCTAAATGCACTGCACTTGCAGATTTGCTCCACAACTGATCTGGACATATTGTGAACATATCCTAAAGCCATACATGACATACAACTAGTTTATAACCATCATTGTACTACAGTACTAGTTTACTACTAAAATTGTATTACAAATTTAAACTTACCAAACTTCCAAGTTTAAACCTAAGAAATAAATAAAAAAAGTCAGAAGATACCAGATACCATTTTATTACTACAGTGTTTTCAGAAAGCCCAATATGGTCTACACGGGGTATTTCAAACCCTTTTGCAGTGAAAGCATTTATGATTGGTACTGGATGTGTGCTCAGAAGAACCCTAGGACGTGCTACAAAACGGTCAGGTGTGAACGCAGCCTAAGTCCACAGAGCAGTTAGTCCTTGTGGTTTCAAGTCACACAAACTAAGGCTCTGGTCACACATGGCGCTTTCAATGCAGAAATTCTATTGCAGGACACCTTTTTTGTAATGTGCAGACGCTGCCCTAGTGTGAACAATGCACATTGGAATGCTTTGTTTTATGTTTGGCATGTACGGAATGGAAACCATTTATGGTCTACATGGGATATTTCAAACCCCTTTAATGCAGTGAAAGCATTTCTTATGATGGGTACTGGACGTGTGCTCAGAAGAACCCTTCTCACCACCTACAATCTGCCGGTAATTCCAGCTATTTTCAGGTTAAAATCATCACAGCACACTCCTTATACCTGTCTGAGGTCTGGTCTAAACATGGGGCCCAATCAGAGCTGTACAGAGACCCCCTACAATGACATGTGTAAACTCTAATCCTAACCTTCTGCTTTCCAGCTCCCTCATCAACTCCTCCCATGCTCGCCTCCAGGACTTCACTAGAGCCTCTCCCATCCTATGGAACTCTCTACCCCAACCTGTCCGTCTATCTCCCACTCTGGCTGCCTTTAGGCGATCCCTTAAGACTCATCTCTGCAGGGAAGCCTTTCCCACCTCAACCTGACCACTGAACTATCACTTCCTCAAACAACTCATCCGCACACAGCTGCCTCATGTATCACTTCCCCCTCCCTTCAGATTGAAAGCTCACATGCAGCGCCCGCCTTACCATCTTGTATTGTCTTATATTGTAAAGTGCTAAGCAAACTGTTGGCGCTATATACATTTCTGTATTATAATCAGGACCAGTTCATGATACCAATACAAATTGTTATTTCAGATCTGTTTAAGTGCTACGAGTAGAAAACCCATAATGCTTTGGATTAAATATCCCACCCAGCTAATCACACGTACGCAACTGCAAGTATGAATGCATGTATGGACATCACAAATTAGGGAGCCTGTTTCAATTTACTGCCCTACGCATGCCAAAGAGGTCTGCACATTTTGAACCCACACTGTGCCAAAAAACATTGAGGGGAATAACCAAGGCTGATGCAGATCCACAACCAGATTATAGCCTTTATTTTCAAATCTAGAATAAAACTAAGGCCTGGTTCACACTTAAGGCTGGGTTGACAACTGAGCGGTTTTTTTATAGTTGCTTTTTTCATGCATTCAAACGCGCATTTCACTGGCGGTATGATTTTTTCTTTATTTTCTCCATTGAAAAAAAATATATTTTTTTAGTTTCACTTTTAAACTTTCCGCCGGCTCCACCCCCTGCGACGCAGCCGCTCGTAAGGGACGGAACCCGGAAGTCAGCAGCCGAAGACAATGTAAGACCTGTAAGCTGTATTCCCGAGTGTGGCTCGGGGGTTACCGCTTTGTTAACCCCGATCCACACTCGGGAATACCAATGGCAACACCCAGCAAAACACCCCAAAGAAGCTCCTGTACTTTGGGCGTTTTGCAGCGCGTTCCTACTTGCTGTAAAACACCCAGGTGGGAACCATGCCCATAGGCAATCATTGGCTTTCACAGCGTGTAGGAACGTGCTGTAAAACACCCTACATCCAAAGACCACGCAGCAACTGTGCATGAAAGCACATGGTTTGCAGCACAGTTGAGTGTGATTCACACCACTACCGGTGCCATCCTTTTCTAATGGCACCTCAGGCAGATTGCATTAAGCACATGTGAATGCACATGGCACAGCAAGGAGTGGCAGGGTGCCATCAGCAATGAAAGGAACCCCATATTTAGTCAGTGCAGCAACATACACATTGCAGCAGCCCACAGTGTGCACCGATATGTACATATACTACATAAGCACTGATGCAGAGCAGATCGCATTTACTGTAACACGTGATGCGAGGCACGAGGACCAATAGAAGAGCTGAAGGTTGTTACAGCCAGGAAGTACAATTGCAGCCTGAACCCAAGCCGAATGGACATTGTATGCTGAGCTTCACACAAAACTACAAATACAAAGCCTGGCCGATCACATTGTATGGTGAATGGGCAGCTTTAATGATAACCTTTAATTGCTATACACAAATAATTCATTTAAAAAATATCCCATTTATCTACACAACTCACGTGACCTGCTATATAAACTATACTAAAAAGTCAATTATTTACTGCCAAATATAACCCCCTCAGGTCCCACCCCGAGTACGCCAGCCAGGCTATAGATTGTACATCGCCTGCTGTATACATACCACGTCCCACACGCCATGAGGACAGAAGAGACACTACGAGGCCGCAGCACTCTTTTATAAAGCCCCCAAGTCCCGCCCACAATTATCGCGAGACTTCCTGCAGCATTCTGGGAAATGTAGTCTCGCAGTGTGGCGGCCATTGACGCTTGTTTGATGTGACTGTTATCTTTGTGACATTTACAATTTTTCGTATTGGAACAATTTCAGATATTGAACAGTGGCAGCATCAAGTTCCACCGGCGTTCAATTGGAGAAAAAAAGTCAAGGTAATCTTGACAATGAAAACATCTTTAGCTTGTAGCACCACAAATTGGACACTGGGGGGCAGCAGAGCTCTATATGTTTTCGAAGATATATTTCCTTCCTTAGACTTTTGTAGCCTCTAGTCCTGTCAGTAGGTCACTGGGTGGCAGCAGAGCTTTCATATGAAGGGTATCCTGAGGGGGATTTATCAAATCTGGAGCAGCTGTGCATGGCATCCAATCAGCTTAACTGTCCATTGGTTTAATACCCGTTCACACCTAGGAGTAGCGAGAATGCGCGTCGCATTCACATTTTTTCCTGCATCTTATGTGCGTCCCTATCAATTTTAATGGGTAAAACATGGGGAAAATTAGCTCATGTAGCAAAATCTGCAACATGTGTTCCGCATTTTTTCCCCATGGGGAAGTGCGGTTTCCCAGCTGTGTGCATGTTCTCAGAACGCTTAGGTGTGACCAGTGACTAAAGAAGAATTCGGACAGAATGAAACGTAACCCTTGCAGTGGGGCTACCCCTACCCCCCCACCCCGCAAGGGTTAAGTGCTCACTTTGGTCTTTGGCCAGCACTGAGTGGAGGAACAGACGGGGGCGGGTACAGCTGGCTCTGCCTCTAGATAGGCAGAGCCAGCTGTCAGTCACGCAGATGGGCGGATCCAGACATAATTGTCGGGATCTGCTTCAAGCAGTAGCTCGCGGTATACTGAGCTTAGGGTGACGGGAGGAAGCTAGTTTGTGTCCTCCCGTTACCCTAAGGAGAACTATGGGGAAAAAGACCTAACCCCATAGTTCTCCTTTAATGACTCACAGGTCATAAGACCTTTGAGTCACCCGAACCACAGTCCCGTGATTCACCCAAAACTTGGTCCCACCTGACAGCCAGACCGGTCCTTGCATCCTTTCTCCCCCTCTGCTCCAGGAATGGAATGTCCCTAGGCATCGTCAGGTCTCATACATTGTATTAGACATGATGACTCACAGGTCATTAGCCCACTGGAGCTGAGGTGGAGAGAGGCTCCAGGGACTGGACTAGCAGCCAGGCTGGACTAAGGTTCGGGTGAGTATATCGATGTTATTTTAGACCCTGGACCAAAACTAGAACCTAACCCTTGCAGTGCGGGGGTAGTCTCACTTTCCAGGGTTATGTTTTATGCTGCCCAGAGTTCTTCCTTAAGGGACTGTCCTTATTTTTGGAACTACATCTTTAAAAGAGAACTATGGGGTAAGTGTTTTCCCCCATAGTTCTTTTTAGGGTCACAGGAGGACGTATACCAACCTCCTCCCGTGACCCAAAGCTCAGGGGGGAATTTATCAAAGCTGGAGCAGAGAGAATCTGGAGCAGTTGCCTATGGCAACCAATCAGCTTCTCTCTTCAGTTTGCTCAGGTAAGATTTGAAAATGAGACAGAGAGCTGATTAGTTGCAGTGCAAATCTGCTCCAGTTTTGATCAATTCCCCCCAGTATATAGCGAGCTATTGCTTGCTATATACTGAGACCGCCGCAGTCGGGACGGATCCCGACAATGCTGCCGAGATCCACCCAGCTGCTTGAGTGACAGCTGGCTCTGGTACTCTAGAGTAAGAGCCAGCTGTACCCGCCCCCTCCCCCATCCGTTCTTCCACTCAGCGCTGGAGGATCGGTGAGGGGAATCCCTGGAGGGAGATGATCGAGAAGTGAGTGAGCGACGGTATGTGTTCGCTCACTTCCCGATCTATTGAGCCGACGTGTGACAGTTTCATTGTCACACGTCGGCTCTAACTATGAGGATGAGTGAAAATCTCTAATTTCTCCTTTAAGTCCCTCTTTCCACCTCTGTTGTCCCTTTATGTAAAGCGCGGCTTGTGTTTCATTTTATGTTATATTTGTTATCTTAGATTTTGGTAGCCTGTAGTACCATTAGTTGTACACTGGGTGGCAGCAGAGCTTCATGCAAATAGCACCCTCTCTCTTGTTATTATCATTATTATTATTATTGTTATTATCATACAGGATTTATATAGTGCCAACAGTTTGCACAGTGCTTTACAATATATGGAGGACTAAGGAGGCCCTTGCCCATGAGAGCTTATATGATATCTTTGTTACATTGTAAGATGAATGGGCAGCTTTAATGACAACTTTCAACAGTTATACACACTGAGGGGAATTTATCAAAACTGGAGAAGGCAATATCTGTAGCAGCTGCGCATGGGAACCAATCAGCATCCACCTTTCATTTTCAAAGCTTAACTTAACACACTAAAGAGAGAAGCTCCAGATTTTCTCTACTCCAGTTCTGATAAATCCCCTCCATAGATTATAAGCAGGAGATCATTCCTTTTAAAAATATTACATTTATCTGCACAACACATGTGGCCCACTATATAAACTACGAGGGTGAGTCAAAAATTATCTGCACTCTGGCTGTAGAATTTATTTTAATAATCTTTTAGAAAAGACATATGCATAGTTTTCGACATAGTATCCTTGCTTTTCAATACACTATGTCCATCTTTTAACAAGTGTTTGTGTTAGACATCTGCGCTGGCAAAAAATTTGTTTCATTTTGATACGAATAATGCGTCATTTAGTTTTTCGGGATTTGGACGAAATTCGTTAGCGATAGTCTGCACGAATTTTCGTTTTCGTTTGTTTCGTTGCAGCAAAGTGACATTTAAAATTATTTTTTTAATGTCACTTTGCTGCTGCGCAAATTTGTCCACAAACGAAAATCTGTGCAATCTATGAAATGTCGTTTTTGGAAATTCGGATTAGTTTTCATTCGTCATTTCTGGTATTCGGAGATTCGGATACATCCGAATCTCCGAATAACGAAAATTCGTCCGAAAAACGAATTTTTCCGAAACGAATCGCACATGTCTAGTTTGTATTCCCTAGGCTGAGCTGCGAGCCACCAATGCACCCTTGTCTTCACTTCTTCATCAGAGGGAAAACTTCGTCCTCGTAGGGCTTCTTTTAGGGGACCAAACAGGTGAAAGTCCGACAGAGCAAAATCAGGACTATAGGTGTACGCTCAATGTTGTCATTGGACGTGGAAGGGCGTCTGCCCAGGGCCGGATTTCCCACAAGGCCAACCAAGGCCCGGCCTCGGGGCAGCAGGGAGTACAGGGGCAGCAGGGTGTGGAATTCCTATCTCCTGACGCCCGGGACATGCAGTTATGGGCGCCGTACGGTAAATGTTTTCCTACATTTAGCCCTGCTTGGGGCCGGCAGAGCTAAATGTACAATGGGGAAGCCTCCGCTTGTTTTCTACAAGTGATCACGGCGATGTCCCCCAGATGACTTGTATGCAGCCTGCTGGTCTGTCCCATTCTCCATGGGAGCGGTTTGGCGGGCGCATTGAGGAACCTGGCCTTGGGGCAGCAGAGAGAGTAAAGCCCTGCGTCCGCCTCCTTCTTCATGGCTTGTGCGACTTTCCTTGAACTTCTCTATCCATTCATACACACTTCTTCACAACAAAACACTTTCTCCATACTGCGCACAAAGCCTTTGATAAATAACGGCCCCAGGCACACCCTCAGACCACAAAAAACGAATCACTGCACACTGCAAATCACTTGTGGGACCTCCATTTTTTCTTGCACCGCAGTTACAAATGAACTGACATAACACGTTCACACCTGCACAGCAGTGACTGGGGAGACAGTAGCCCTGGACGGAAGTGCTGATAAGACAGTGCGGACAACAGAAGAGTTGCAGATCATTTGTGACTCACCCTCTTATAACAAAAATGCCATTTACAGAGGGACAGGTATGTATTGAGTTTGGGAGGAATAGATATATTTGTTGTCTTGGACTTTTGAAGCTTGTAATATGATCAGTTGAACACTGGGTTGTAGCATATATATATGTAATGAGAGTGCCCTGTGTCATGTTCTATGCTCTATGTGTTATCTTAGACCAGGGGTAGGCAACATCGCTACCCCAGCTCTGGTGAAACTACAAATCCCACCATGCTTCAGCTTCTGGGAGTCATGCTTGTAGCTGACAGTCTTGCAATGGCTCATGGGACTTGTAGTTCTACCACAGCCTGAGTGCCATGGTTGCCTACGCATGTCTTAGACTTTTGAACCCTGTAGTACTAGCAGTTGTACACTGGGTGGAAGCAGAGCTTTAGGTAAAGCGTGCCCTCTGTTTTGTTATACATCATTTTTATTGCCTTGGATGTTACAGCCTATAATTCTACCAGTTGAACACTAGGTTGCAGCGTATCTTTATGTAAAGTGTGCCCTACGTTTTGTTATATGTTCATTTATACTGTTTTGTACCTTGTAGTACTTGCAGATGTACACAGGGTGGCAGCAGAGCTATATGCGAAGATCACCCTCTGTTTAGTTATATGATATACAGTATATTGCCAATAGTATTGGGACACCCCTACAAATCATTGGATTCAGGTGTTCCAATCACCTCCATGGTCACAGGTATATAAAATCAAGCACCTAGGCATGCAGACGTTTCTACAAACACTTTGGGATGCTATTAAAGTTCATGTGCGTGTAAAGACAGGTGCCCCAATACTTTTGGAAATATAGTGTATTTGTTGTCTTGGACTTTTGCAGCCTATAATACTACCAGTTGGGCATTGTGTTGCATCATATCTTCATGTAACGTGCACCTGTATTTTGTTATATATTTGTTATCTTAGTCTTTTATAGCCTGTAGTACTACCAGTTGTACACTAGGTGGCAGCAGAGCTTTATGTGAAGTGCACCCTGTGTCCTGTTATATGATATTTTTGTTAGCTTGGACATTTAGCTTGCAGTACTACCAAATGGACACTAGGTGGCAGCAGAGCTTTATGTTAAGAGCGCCATCATATTTTGCAAATGCTACACAGCAAGCAGTTAAATTATATTATTGTAAATCAACGTGTCTTACCATAAAATGATAAATATGATAAGGTTCCAGAAAGCAGCTCTCATGCATTATTTGAGAGGAGCTGTCAACAAAGTTAAACGAATTTGGCAGCAGTAAGGACAGCCAGGGGCTGGAGATGCTCAACTGCTGGTATGGAGAGATAATGAGATTTTAGATTTTGCATATTGCTGGGCCATTAAGCAGACGGTTAATTAGAAATTAAATGGAAGATTAACCTCCTATGGAGAGATAAAGGCACAATCAAGGCTTGGATCTGTACTATCATACTTCCGCTCCTCCCCTCCATGTATCACTGCTGAGATATCTCTCCCAAGACCATTGTTAATGAAAATGGATATCCAAACACTACTAAAAACTCCCTCATTCCTTCATTACCAGAATTACTTGGAATTTCTTTTTTGGGGGGTTGGGCTGTTGGACCACATCCGTACTCTCAGAAAAACAAATATTTCATCGGAACGCTATGATCTTGTCTTTATATTTATTAGAGCTGCAGCTAATGATTATTTTCAAAATCGATTAGTTAGCCGATTATTGAGTTCAATTAATTGGTTAATCGGATAAAAAAAATGGCTCCAGTGATGGACTACTAGTTTGTATTGAGATTGTAGTCCATTACAGGAGCAAGCTTGGATTGGTGGAAGTAAAAAAAAAAAAGTGTGGTGTGCAATATAGTGAAATGGAAAGTGTTAAATTATACAGCAATCAATGCAGAATGACACCGGCTATAATAGACTACAAATCCCAGTACATTATAACCCAGTGGTATTCTGCATTGCGCTGTATAATGTACTTTTGCTGGGTTTTGTAGTCCTCTATAGCTGGTGGTATTCCGCATTGCGCTGTATAATGTTTTATTTCTGGGATTTGTAGTCCTCTATAGAGCGCAATACAGAATACCACCAGCTATAGAGGAGCTGGGATACAACAAATCCCAGCAATACATTACATATAGTGTATAATGTATTGCTGCAATTTGTATTCCTCTATAGCTGATGGTATATTGCTCTGTATAATATACAGCAGGCCTCAAAATTTCCACTCGCCCCCTCGCAATTGGCGAGTGTAAATTGCGTGGGGGCGAGTGGAATGTCATCGAGGGGGTGCGCCGCCGGCGGGACCAGGGACAGGACACTACCTCTGCGGCGATTGCTCGCTTCTGATCTCTCTTCTCCTTCTCTATAGCTGCAGCTACAGAGCGGCCGAGAAGGAGCAGAGAAAACAGAAGCGAACGATTGACGCGGTGTAGTGTCCCAACCATGGCCCCGCCGGCGGCGCACCTCGATGACATTCAGTTCCGCTCTTTCCTGCAGCTGTCTTCTGAGGCCCAGAGAGGGGGGAGGGAAACACTGACCGGGAGGACAACGACTGGGGACACGGAGAGGGGAACGTTGACGAGGAGAAGCCGAACAGGAGAGACACCGGGAGGGAGATTCACAGACCGGGCGAGGGGACACTGACAAAGCACACTTAGATCCGGGTCCTCTATGGTGAGCAGCCAATCAGAGTCCAGCAGGGGGAGGAGTTCAGAGATTGGTCAGCTCTCCCAATGGTGATAGTTGCCATGGGTGATGCTGCCAGTTATAGATGGCAGAGGTCAGTGTGCGGGCTGGTGTCATCCTGATCCTTGGATCTGTATCCTCCATAGATGTGACTGTCATGGCTGTCCAGTACTGGAGATGTGATGTCAGTGCCGTACAGGGTGGCCATGGATGTCAGTGCCGGCTCTTATGATTGGCTGGTGTTTGTATCTGGATGTCCTGGACTAGGTGGCATGTCTCCAAGTGGCAGCTTCCTCCGACCACCTTAAGTTTTACTCTATACCGCCGCCCCCGGCCTTGAATGGGATGGGAGCCATGAAAGTACCCAAAGGTTCACGTTTGCACATCCATGTGATTCCAGGTCCACCCATGGGGTGTGGCCCTAAGGGAAAGAGTGATGTCAGCAGAGTGATTATATTACTGGGCCTAGTAATATTAGCTAAGTGCACTGTAAATCCCTTTTCTTTCTTCCTTACACCGCTGAACTCTGCACTGTGCGTCGCACTGACCTCTGCACTGTGCGCCACACTGACCTCTGCACTGTGTGTTACACTGATCTCTGTACTGCTTCTGAGATCGGGACTGTCTGTCGGCGGCTGTCGTCCCCCCATGCCTGCTCCTCCTTCTTCTTCTCCTCCCAGCGTCCCTGTGCCGATCGTGGATGTGGGCAAGCGGTGTGGCGGGGTGCGGCGCGTGGATAGTAGATGGGGGCGGGTGGGTCTGGCAGTGGCGAGCGTGAGAGGGGGGGGTCGGGGGTGCAGCCGCGAACAGGGCCAACTAGCCAATTAATCAATGATTGAAAACGTTAACAACTTTTGCCATCATCGATTATAATCGACCTAGTCGATTAGTTGTTACAGCCCTAATATTAATCTAAAACATCAAATGCACAGTAGACATTACACTGCTCCTAGACACATATGAATGACACTTTTTTAGTATTCTGTGCCATGTTGGGAGAATTCCCTTTGACTTCCTGCCTTGAAGATGGAACAGGAAGTGAGAGAAAATATCTCCAAAGTCAGAGGAATTCTCCTCTTATGGCAGCCATACACATATAGTTTATTCTCATTCAGCCCCCAAAAACTCTCCATTCCCCCATCCACACTAATCGCAAGGATGGGGGTATCTCACCACCCCTTCCATCCGGTTATTGTATTCTTATAGCGCCTTGGGTTCCCCAGTCAGAATACCCGAACAATAACAATGTAGTGAGTGTTCAGAAGAGAATTTTCTGCCCAGCTCTACCAATTTTCTGATCGAAGGATGTAGGTTGGGAGGCTGCCGACAGGGCCAGCCATCGAGTGAATTTTGTCTGAATCATCAAGAACCATCTGAGATTCTCTCCGTGTATGGCCAGCTTTAGACAGTTTCACAGCAACAGGTGTCCCAGTTGGTAGATTTCAATTTTGTTCCTGTTCTGATGACAACTCTACAGTTTTGGATTTCCTGGAATGTTCTGGCTCAGCGTCAATGGTCAAAAGAACAAAAAGAGGGAGAAGCAATGTAAACATGATAGTGCTTCAAAACCAGAGACGGATTAGGGCACAATGGGGCCTTCAGCAAAGTTGGGAGCTTTGTGTCTCCCCTCTCATCGCTGATTGGCATTGATAAGGATTGCGATGGGTACTGAAAAGCCATCTTATTTGAATCGTCAGTGCTGGCAAGGGTTGTACTATCCCCCTGGTTTACTGCAGGAGTAAGAAGGTTGTAGCTGGCCCTCCTGGATGTTCACCGGGACCTAGGCTCCTGCCAGAGTTTCATTGTGGATGATTGTTCTAATTGTTCCCAACTGTTTAAAAAAGTTTGGGCTATACATACACTTTAATTACTTGGGGTCATAAACTTTGAGACTGTTAGAAAAACTTTGATTTTGCTTCTTTACTTCATGAGGCTTGAATGGACATGTGAATTATACTGTAGCCATGTGTGGACCTTGTGATGGCCACACATGAGCATCAAACCATGACAAATGACGGTGAATTAAAGCTTTTCTGTACTGGAAATTTAATAGATGAACATCAATGGCTATGGGCTGGTTGACATTTGTATATGAAAATGATTGACTTTTCCAAGAGCTGCTTACTGTGGACAATATTTTTCTTAAGAGATAAATGTTTGCAGTGTATCATGCTTTATATTGATGGTTGAATGTATCTAAAGTAGTTTGGGGTAGAGCAGGGGAGGGATAGAACCCCTATCAGGATGTCCTGTCCCCATTGTATATGAACAGGTGACTGTTGTCACTCTGATTTTAACTGAAGGAAAGTCCCCAGAAAAGGAATAGAGGGGAGGTCTTCCAATAGGGACACATATTTCATTAAAAGAGAACTATGGGGTAAGTGTTTTTCCCCATAGTTCTCTTTAGGGTCACGGGAGGACATATACTAACCTCCTCCCGTGACGCAAAGCTCAGTATATCGCGGGCTATTGCCCACTATATACTGAGAGTGCCGCAGCCGGGACGGATCCCGACAATACTGTTGAGATCCTCCCAGCTGCGTGAGTGATAGCGGGCTCTGCCTATCTAGAGGCACAGACAGCTGTGCCCACCCCCTGCCCGTTCGTTCCTCCACTCAACGCTGGAGGATCTGAGAGGGGGGAATCCCTGCGGGGAGCGGTGACTCATAGTCACCGCTCACTGCAGGGAGACGATTGTGAAGTGAGCAAATCGGCGACATGTTTCTGCTAACTTCCCGATCGATAGAGCCGACCTATGACAGCTTCTTTGTCACAGGTCGGCTCTAACTACCGTATGAGGATGAGTGGACCTCATAGTTCTCCTTTAATAATTGTCTAAGAGGGCATTTTGCTCACTTTGGACTGATATTCCCTTATTCCCTGCCCCCAATGGGACACAGACAAAGGTTTTATCCATTCCCCACTCTGTTAAAATAAAAATTGGCTTTAAATACTCTTTAAAGCCTATGTCCAGAAAATATGTCCAGAAACAAAACTTAAATTTTGTTTTTGTAAGTATGATGCTGTATATTCGTTAGCGCTGCCAAAACAAGTCTGGGTTTGGGATGTTTACATTTGAGACAAATTTGCCCATGTATATACTTTTGGGGGCAGCTACACTCATCCCACACTTAGGGGCTGATTTATTAATGCTATATACTGGGTGGATGCTTTCACATGGCACAAGCACTACTAGATAGCGCTGAGGAGCATAGGAATATATGCTATACCAGGGGTAGGCAAACTTCAGCCCTCCAGCTATGGTGCCACTATAAATCCCATTAGGTAGTGCAAGACTCTAACAGCCACAAGCATGACTTGCAGAGGCAAATGCATGATGGAGGGCCAACTATGAAAAATATGAATACTTTAATTTCTCTTTTTCTAAGTATGATGTATTACAGTGTATTGGAGTTGGAGGTTGCCTACCCCTGCACTATACCTTGGGTGGAACATTTATAAATCAGCCATTAGTGAATGCTAGGCACTGCTAGGACACTGATCCCCACAAAAAGGGTTCTTAGCCTTCACTGAACTAGTTAATATATATGCATACAGTAGCTAGTAGAGACTTTCAGACTCCAGTTTATACTGCAGATGCATTTATATCAGTGGTTGCCTCTATTAAAAGGAATAGAATATCTTTTTTTTTCTTCTATAAAATACTGGTTTTACCATTTCTCATTCTTTGTTGCATCTCAGATAGGCCTGGAGCCAGAAAATGAAATGAGTGAGGGCCTACACGACAAGGGTGAGGAGGAGAACTAAGCTGCATACGCCCTCAGGGCAGGGCCCTCCTTACCATCTTGTCTTGAATTGTATTGTGATTGTAATGTCTTCCTTATATTGTAAAGCGATGTGCAAACTGTTGGCGCTATATAAATCCTGTATTATAATAATAATAATAATAGTAATACATAAGGTTAAAGTAAGTTGGAAGAAGAAGTCATAGGTGATGCTCTCTTATCTGACTGGATGAAGAGGACTGCGAGGAGGGGCTCCTGAGGGTGGTCCTTGGAGAGGTGCAAAGCAGTTTCAGCCAATCTGCAGATGGTTTGGATCCTTGAAAGTGGTCTTTCAGCTGGGGGTTACTGGGGGATACATCTTTGGTGTGGCATCCTCCATGTGGCGAAGGCCAACTGGCTGTGACCAAGTTTATTAAGCATTTTTTGTCTACAGTCAACCAGCTTTGCCCCCGAGGTGGTGTATTGCAGATAGAGGCCTAACATAGAAAATGGTGCCGTAGATACAAGGATTAGAATATTGTTCATAGCGCTTTCAAGGACCTGAAACTCAAGTCTTTCTAGGGTTTTGTTGTTACTGTTCACGGCTATTTATAAAGGTTATTTATACTGGTATTGTTAATAAAAGGGCTGCTGTGGCCATTTTGAACTCAACTAAAGAGTAACTGTATTATTTGTGGGAATAAAGAGGGGGGGGGGGGGGTTAAGGGACCTCTGAACTACCTTGGTTAAGTGCTGCTGATTTCCCGCACATTTCCCAAACCCTCATTGCATTCACGTCCTGTTCATATGCACTCCATTGCATAGCATTCCTCAGTGCATGTTTCCTGATGCTGAAAAAAGTGAACCACATCTGTGTAATGTGTGTTGGAATGGCCAAATATAGACTCATTTGGCATCCCATGAGACAAGGTGACAACACAGTTGGAAGAATGCGACAGGGCATTTAATAGGTAGTTCCTGAAGAAGGACCTCCATGGCAGGATCACCAGGTATTATTTTAAGGTGCAGACTTCAAACAAATTGAAAATTACTTTTGAAATGACATTACCATGTTAAAATGTATTCTGGGTTTACATCTATTTGAAAATGAAGCTTTTGGTTAATATTTGCCTTCTTGAGAATTGACAACATTAAAATAGTATTAACACCCAGATAGCAAGAAATTGTGCTGCAAGTTTGAAAATGACTTGCTAAACTATTGCAGACTTGCCAAGCTTCACAATTTTGTTGCACAATTACAGCAAGTCTGCATTGCAAGTCTCCAGACCAGCGAGCTTGCAGAGCTCTTGCTAAGACCTGCAGGACTCTTGCTGTAGACATGCCAAGCAAATTTGCTACAAATTCAAAAAGTGTCAACTAGAAATTGTGCTGCAAGTATTCTGCAAGTCTACAACTTGCCAGGAATATGTGCAGCAAGTTAACAAAATTAAAATTTAACCCCGACACAAGTTTGTGGCAAGTTATCCTTGCTATCTGGGCACTAGATTAGGTTGAAGATGAAAGAGCTGTGTCTCTTTCTAACCTTTACTAATCCATTAGTAAGGTACTAACTATATTACTGCATGAGCTACACTCTGCTGTGTTTGTGCCTGAATCGGAATAAAGGGTAATATTAATAACTCACACCACAGGAATTTTCTGTCGTATAAGCAAGGTATAAAAGAAACAGACAACAAACACAATTTCCTGGTGAGAAAATTGATGAGAGATGGCTGAGATGAAATAATACCGAACGGGATATGAGATAAAGAGAGGAGTGTACTGGAGGCAGCTGTGAGCCTAAGATGACAAATGGACTTAATCAGCAGCTGTTGTAACCCCAATATAAGGCCCATTTTTCCAGCAGATTGTTTTTCCTGTGAGATTCTGTAATGTAATAGTGACACCTTCTAGCATATACATTTTAGTTACAAGCTATCAGAAGAAACCTTTCAAACATGTAGGCTGCTATTGACACCCCTCCCCCCCCGGTTCCATGGCCGTTACAGTGACAACTTCTGGCAGGTGATACGGGCTCACCCAAGGGGCTGAGTCTAAGCACCAGCCGGTTATCATCAGACCAGGTCGCGCCCCCAGGATTGCCACACCAAGGGATCAGCAGGACAGGAGGGCTCCAATAAGGAGACAGTAAGCTTGAGCTTGGTCTGGAAAAGGCAAAGATCCCAACAAGATAACCAGAGAATGGGGGTGGGAGCCAAAGTCAGCCAACAAGAGCGAAGTCAGATCCAGGCAAGAGTTGAAGCAGGCGGCTAACAGAGAGTGGTCAGACGGTCCAGGTCGTCAGCGAGTAATCATTTGGTAAGGCAGGATTCAGGAGCATAATCAGGTTCAGGCAGAAGATCAGGGCAAGCAGCAAGCGAAGAGGGTTCAGATGTTTCAAGTCAGCAACAGGAAACAAACAACAGTATTATAGCTCTTGTATACACAGAAAGCTGGCTTGAAGACACAGCACCAGCCCCTTGCCGAGCCGGTGCTTAAACACCTCTCTGAATCAGAAACGACATGCCCAGCTCCCTTCAGGGCACTCTGGATACTCTGTTTCGGTTTCTTTGGCTATCATTGGTCTTACCGTCCTGGGCTCTGTGAGGGACACTGGAAGTAATGGCAGGGCTCCTGTGAATACCATTGGAGGTACTGGTGGGTCTTCTGGAAGTCCTGGCTGGGATTCTCAATAAAGGTCTGTAAAACCTGGCAGGGACTCTACAACTACCATAACACTGGCTCTAGTGCTGATTTTCTTGCTTCCAATACAAACATTTGCTGGGACCATGAATTTTGAACTAACAGGATTTAACATGAAACCAAGGTCAATTTGAATTTGAACCTCATCCCTCTCTTTGCTGGAAATGTAATTAGGTGACTAGTTTCCTGTCTCATATTTATTGCAATGCTCCTTAATAGACAAGTTTGGCGATCGGTAGAAGACATTGCTATTAAACTCACCAATGTCTGGAGGACAATCATGCTTATACATTCTTCAACTCAACCTACTCTTCAGGAATTGAGATCTCTTCTAATTGCAGCCAAAATTTGCATTCCGGTTCATAGGAAACAAACAACCCCACCTTCAGTTTGCAATGTGTTCTGATACCCCCGATCTGTGCATTCAGATGCCATACACACTCCTCATACCTCCATACTTTACCATTAATACTGGCCATGTCAAGTCTTAGGTATCTGATGATGGCCTTTCACCCCTCATTTTCTCTCTCTTTCTGTTTTCTTTTGTTCTTTCCCTTTGTTCTTATTCTTTTTTTAAAATATTATTTTACTAAGCAAAAAAGTGTGAAAAGACTTCACCCTTCTCCTTCACTGGGCAACATTTTACAGCTCCATTAGTAGGCACACAGACCCCGGTTGACTTTACAACCAATAGGATTCATGTGATGCAACATTACAATATTACTTGATGCTACTATTTTTCTAGTCATACTTTGGCCCTCCATTTACACCTAAGCGGTTTGTTGTGCGTTTTTCCGATGCGCAACAATGCCAAATATAAAGAATCTCATTATTTTCAATGGTGCTCATTCATACCTGAGAATTGCGTCAATTGTCGCTTAAAAAAGTACATGTACTTTTACTTAGTACTTAGACTTTAATGGGATTGCTGTTCATGCGATTCTGTGCCTAACGGCCATCTCCTCCTCCCGATAATTAGGTTTACGTTGGCTAAAACAAAATGCACATGCTTGTAAATGCCTTAAAATGCACAAAAAAAATGCTTCCAAATCATCTGCAAACACTCACACTCAAGTATAAATGGGGCAGTTTACTTGAACTTGCTGCTATTTTCCCATAGTTGTGCCTATACTAGTATGTGTGGTTCTCAATCTAGATAAAGAACAAAAAAATAAATAAAGCTAGTAATCCTTTGACAAAGAAAGACAAATATATTACAAAACCTGCTCGTACAAATACCCAGAAAGTAAACTTAATACTTGAGGTAGAATTTCTAGTACAAACAGTGAGATGTCAAGACTTGCTGGGTGTTGGATATATAAGTACTTGAAAGGGTAAGATTTCAATGCAGGAATTCCGAATGTAAATGGCACAAAAGAATCTGTTTAATTAATGAATTTGATAAAAATGTCCTAAAGTGTATTTCCACCCTTACAGTTACATTTGAGAACCTCCGCTATATGTTTGGTATGTGTTCCTATTCACACAGCATATCTAAAAATAATGTACCTACACATGGGACTCTATGGACAGCTTCTGTTACTTTGAATGCTGCCGGGGATTACACAGGTAAAGGGGCCAGGAGAGGTGGCGGGGTGCTGTTGGTAAGTCCATTTTCTCACATATACTTTAAGACTATGTATTCTGGTATATTCAGTAAATAATTGTTACTCTAAGCACCCTGAAGGGAATTTATCAAAACTAGAGCAGAACAAAATCTGGAGCAGCTGTGCATGGCAACCAATCAGCTTCTCTTTTTCATTTTCAAATCTTAACTGACCAAACAGAAGAGGGAAGCTGTTTGGTTGCCATGCACAGCTTCTCCAGTTTTGATCAATTCCCCCCAGTCTGTCTGCGTGTTCATCATGGGTCAGCCCCACTATGCAGATATCACCCGCCACAACCCACACCCAGCACAGCCACTACTTAGGCCTCATTCACACGAGGTGATCTGGGATTCCTGCGGCAAGAACCTGCAAATTCTGGTGACAGGAATCCCAGGTGTCCCCATTCAGAAGTGGCCGCTGTACCAATTGCAGCAAATGACAGGGTGACAGGGGCCGCATCTGTCAGCAGCAGTTCCCATGGTACGGTTACATGCGGTTTGGAATGGATGACTGTCGCTGGAAGCAGGAAATCTCATACCATGTACGATTATATGTGGACTGCCTCTTACAGATACAACAGCTGTCACCCTGTCATTTACTTCAATGGGTACAGTGGCCACATTTGGGGACACCTGTCATTCCTGTAGTAGGAATCTGTAGGTTCTTGCCACAGGAATGTCAGATCACCCGGTGTGAACAAAGTCTGCACCAAACACACATGTGAGAATGACAGGAGTACAATTGGAAAACAGAGATGGAGCATTGTCACCCTATGACAGGAAGTGCCTGCACAAGGACCTTCATGGCAGGATTACCCTGTATTATTTTAATGAAGGCTGTAGATTTAAAAAGATAGAAAATGATATGTAAAATAACATTAACATGTTAAAAGCGTATCTAAACCCCAAAACAGCAATGTAACATATTGCCACTTACCAGTCCCTAGATATGGTGGCTGCATCAGTATATTTTTTTTTCTTTTCTCCTGGGAATAACACACTTCCTGTTCCCTCATGTCTACACTTTTTTCTTCACTATATCTATGAGGACAGCCATGGTGCTCACACTATCAAGAGACAGGCAGGGGAACCACCAAAACACAGAAAAAGAACTATCAAAACAGAAGGAGAGAGTCTTGTGCAAATTCAATCAAAAGACGCATGGGGAGGCCACCAAAACACAGACAAAGGACTCCCAAAACAGAACGAGTTTTGTTGGCACCCTGTCCGTCTCTTGAATGAATTTACACAAGATTCCCTCCTTCTGTTTTTGGAGTCCTTTGTCTATGTGGGAGCAGCCTGACCAGAATGTTCAAATATTGTAAAGCAGAAAGTCCCAATGTGGGATACCAGAAGTCAAATTTCCTAATGCCTCTTTTTTCACATACCTGTTGTTGTCACACAGGCTGGACTTCAGACATGGCTGCCTATACTCATCTCCATTAAATGGTGTATTGATGGGACTAGCAGTTTACACAATAGAAATCAGGCTATTAGTGCTTTCTTTTTAGGTTCACAGGAAGTGACAAGGACATGGCAATTCTGGCAGAATCAACAGGCATTTTCTGTACTTGTAAAAACAAATTCAGCCACCACATCTAAGGACTGGTAATTTGCAATATATTACATTTATGTGTTTGGGTTTAGATACAGATTTTATTGTAAAACAGTGAAAAACAGATACAGAGATGGAATTTATGATAACATTATAACTTGATTAATTAGTCTCATCTCTGCTGCTCAAGGTAACTCTGCACCAACATATAAAATACCCCTGATCACTTCCTAAGTCTGCCTGTGTTTTAAAGGAAGCCTTTCCTGAGACAATCGTTGACTGACTTTGCTGTTCTCTCCTTCTAGTTGCCTGACTGTCAAGCTGATCCAATGGCTTCCAAACTTTCTGAATCACTGAACAAGTATGCAGATCAGGGATTCAAAATTCATTCTGACATTTCCGATCAGCTTTTTATTATGGGTCAGTGAATCAGAAAATATTGAGCTAGTGCAGGCAACCAGAATTTTAAAAGGAGACTCCGCATTTTTTTCAGTATTGGTTTTCTTTAGCCCTTTCGCTGCCGGTATTCCCTACGGCGGTGGCTGCGGGTCCCTGTAAATGGACTCTTGGTGACTCTGTTTACTTGTGTAAAGCAGAATGTCACCTGTAGGCCTTATTCACACAGCTAAGTGTCGGCCCGTACAGATCTGGCGGCGTGCACGGCCGTATCGGGCCATTTCCGGGAAGGACATGTGCTGTGATTGTATGCAGCAGCCTGTTCTTCTCTATGGTAGTACACGGCCATATGCTCACCCGAGCTGCACATGTAACAATTTAAAAAATAAATAAATACAATTTCACAAATTACAGGACCTCCGCTCTCAGACAATTTATAATTGTTTAGGGGTTTTAAGCTGTTTTCTATCTGAAATTTCAGATTTTAACATGTGTGTACATACATTAAGAATTTGCTCCGGATGCCAAGTGGTTAATATCTGCCTGGAGTTCATCTTTGATTGATAAATACTCATGACTTTCGGTAGTTCAGGATGTCTTGTCTATAGAGTGGCAACAGTGCAGCAAATGACTGAAATGCTTTTACCATGGACATTGGATACAGTGTCTGTGAGTGTGAAGATCTAAGGAGCGCCTGGTTATATGAGTAACTGGGCCTGGACTATGTTGGGCATTGAAGGTCAGCATGCCAACGTTGAAACAAATCCATTTTCATGCAGCAGTGCCACGCAGGAGCCGAGAATGTGTTCCAGCCACCACTTGTGTGCACTGTATAAAGCTAGAATATTTTGTGTGACATTTTCTTCGGCTTTATCTGTTACACTCGTGTTATAATAAAAAGCCCAAAACGTAGAGAATCATTTTCTGTTATTAGTGCAGCAACCCTGGCAAGGAATCATTGTTCATATCTCTGTGCTTTCATTTTAGTAACTTGAAATGTGATTGGCTGCTACATTTTGTATGTCATCATTGCCATTTGCAATGCTTGAATGCTGGAGGAAAACTTTTTTTTACATTTGCTATGTAAATATAAACTACCTCTACTCATGCTTGTCCTATGTATTTCAAACTCGCCAGCCTTATACTGAGCACATTTTCACATTTTGGAATTCGCTCCATGGGTGGCCCTTCCGGCAGCTTGCTACCTGACATCCTTCAGGGCTAGTTCACACTAGCCCCAGTGCATTCTGGCACGATTCAGTGCCGGGAAGCACTGGATCGCAACCCGGTAGGCTCACTGCGTTCTGCGGCGGGAGGGGGCGTGACGGTGCATTGAAGTCAATAAGACTGCAGCCATGCATTGATGGCATTGATGTGCTGCGCGTTCCAGTGGGGGCGATCGCACTGCGGCCGCGTGTCATGGCTGCGGTGCCATTGACTTCAATGTACATTCACACCCCATCCATCCCCAGAACGCAGTGAGCCAGCTAGGATGCGATCCAGTGCGTTCTGGCACCGAATCGTGCCAGAATGCACTGGGGCTGGTGTGAACTAGCTTCTATTATAAAATCGAAGGAACCCGGTGGAAAATTCTCAGCCGAACAGTGATGGCAGCCAATCAGCTAAATTCATGTATCACATACGGGTATCACTGTCAGAATACAAAAGCTGCACCTAACACATGTTGTTAGTGTGAATGCTGGAATTGTTTTTTGTAAACCAAAAGGTGAAGGAAAGAAATCTGCTAGTGTATGCCCAGCTTTACTTTTATTCATCCTGTACAGTAGTGTAAGCACCAAACCCATGAGGCATTGCAAGATTCTCCAAGCCACAGGCATGACTCCTAGAGACAAATGCATCATGGGATTTGTAGTTTCACCACAGCTGGAAGTTTGGAGTTTGCCCACCCCTGTCCTAAAATGGTACCTTTTAATGACAAAACAACAGAAGGGATGACAACATCAAGTGAGAGATAATCAAAAATAAGTAAAATGTGGGAAATAGAGTGCGCTTTGTCCCTAATTCTTTCTTGACCACCCCTGTTCTCTTGATACAACCCTAGCTCTATAGATGGGCCAATATTTGGCATCAATATTATAAATGTAAACATTGCCGAAATCTGACACTTACGAGTGCTTGTTATAGCTCCACAGAGATGTTCTAGCATTTGAATGTGACCTTTCATCCACAGAAAAGGGAACGGCACGTTCATTAATTGAATGTGCTGCATCCAAATGTCATCCATGTCAACTAAAGAAATTGGAATCAGCCATAAGGTGACCCAAGTGATCCCAATCAGATCTCTACTGCCCATTGTTCCTTCTTAGAAAAGAAAACATAACCTTCAGATCAGGAAACGGGGGGAGGTCTGAAAAACAGGAGCCAGCATAGTGTAGACATTGCTGATGATTAATGATAAATTATGGAATGAGAGATTGGGAAGGTTTTACTCAGTGTGGGCGGTGTTGTTATCATTAGACCAGGAACCTAGGAAGGAAAGTATGTGGCAGGGGTGGGCAACCTTGGCACTCCAACTATGGTGAAACTACAAGACCCATGAGGAATTGCAAGACTTTGACAGCCGCAGGCATGACTCCCGGGGGGCAGTTGCATGGTGGGATTTGTTGTTTCACCACAGCTGGAGGGCCGATGTTGCCCACTCCTCGTATATGGCAATATTTCTGTCCCTATGTAGACATTGACGCATGCAGCTAGTCATATTCAGGTCTAGTTCACACCAGCCCCAGTGCGTTCCGGCCCGAATGGTGCCAGAACGCACTGGATCGCATTCCCACTCACTTTGTTTTAGGGAGGGAGGGGGCATGACGGTGCATTGAAGTCAATGGCACCACAGCCACGCCCTCCGGCTGCAGTGCGATCGCCCGCACCGGAATGCGTGGCACGTCAATGCCTACGTTCCGGTCCAGTGCGGTCAGATAAAATAGTGCATGCAGGCATTGATGTGCCACACGTTCCAGTGCCGGGATGGCGTGGCTGCGGTGCCATTGACTTCAATGCACCACTGTGCCCCCTCCCTCCCCAGAACGTGTGAACTAGCCCTAAAGCGGAAAAAGCCAGATGGAAACAAGGCATCCATAAGATTGTTCCGGGTGGAGTGAGTCAGAAGATGTGTGATTGCAGAGGGGTTCCAAGGTCGGAAAATCTTCGATCATTTATTAGAACACCACATGAAAAGCCTTCTAAAGAGTTCTTAAGTCACTCAACCATTCTTACCAGGACTGAAATTGGATCCAAAATTTTGAGCTCCCACCAGAACAGGAAAGGAGGTGAAATCTTCCAGTGGGGAACACATGTTGCAGTGAAAATTGTCTGAAAGAGGTTGACTCTGATGTGAAGGGTCATATTTGGGTAATGATATCAGCCAGCATTCCCAGCTTCTTTGTTTACATTTTACTGCTCGCTGGTAATCTCCATAATTACCAAAATGAAACCAAATTAACCAACATTTTAAAAATTGTCCCAAAGCCCCTATAGTTTTCCTTAGAGTTCACAATAAAACCACAATATAGATAAAAGTATGGTTATAAATAATACATTATTTAAAGCAGAAATCAATCCTACTATAGACAAAAATGTGACTGTCACTCACGGCTCCCTGCAGGGATTCCCCCCTCCCCTGTCCGATCCTCCAGCGCTGACTGGCGGAATGGACGGGGGAGGGTACAGCTGGCTCTGCCTCTAGATAGGCAGAGCCAGCTGTCAATCACGCAGCTAGGTGGATCTCGACAGCGATGTCGGGATCCGTCCCGGCTGCGGCGTCGCAGTATACCGCGAGCTGTAGCTCGCGATATACTGAGCTTTGGGTGACGGGAGAACGCTAGTTTGTGTCCTCCCATTACCCTTAGGAGAACTATGGGGAAAAGCCCTGACCACATAGTTCTTCTTTAATTGTTCGCAATTTGATCAAACAAAAACAGCCAACGTGTTTTTAGGGGCATCAACTTTCCGCCTTCATCAGGGCTTACACTTTAACATTAAAAATAAATACTGCTGAAAAAATGTAAACCTTAATGCCAAATCGAAAAGGCTGAATCATTTATAATCAAAAGTATATCAATAGTGGCATCATGGCTTTTTATATGGGTTAGAAAATAAATATGTTCACCAGATAAACACATGAATAAAAAGAATAATCTCTGTTGCAGATTGCAATCTCTCATTGAGGCATTTGTATATGTTCTGCTGGTTGTACCTATCTGAGCAGACAAACTGCTTACATTGACAGCAGATCCATCAGTGATAATGGCACTGTAATGCTTTCAGTGTGCTATTATTAACATTTTTAGTGCTTTTTTACATATTTACTTAATTTATTTCGCTCAGGTAAAAAAAATATGTATTTGGACAGATAAATCTTGCCGTATGTATATTATGCAGTCTTTTATCCTATCAAGAGAATTGAAGCTGTGGAGAGGGCTGCCCTTGCTGTGCTGATTATTTAGCTAACCCATAGTCCTCTGGGAATTGTTTGTCATGTTTTTAATGTTATATTAAATCTTAATATAAATAAATTTATTTGTTTTGTATGGAAAATAAAAACTGATCTTTACAGTGTTTCCTGGGATTTCCAATCCAGACCAGCTGTTCACAACACATTATTCACAGCCCGGTCCAGCTGCTCAGAGGACAGGTAAGTTTCAGTCCTTCCCTCGTGTGTTGTAAAGACAAATTGTAACTTTCTTTTTACACTTCTGGAGATTTTGGAATGAATGTAACCAGAAAAGACATGTGCCTACTCTCAAATCCAAGCACTTCTAAAGTTCTATCCTGCAATGCTGACAGGTGCCCACCCCCTGCTAGAGACATTTGACTTACTAAAGAAGCTGAGAATGTTTACATAATACATTCTCAGCTTCTTTTATTTTGATTGATTAGACAACTTCTCTTAAAGGAGAACTATGAGGTTAAGGCTTTTCCCCATAGTTCTCCTTAGGGTAACGGGAGGACACAAACTAGCGTCCTCCCGTCACCCTAGGCTCAGTATACCGCGAGCTGTAGCTCGCGGTATACTGAGACGCCGCAGCTGAAGCGGATCCCGACAATTATGCCTGAATCCGCCCAGCTGCGTGACTGACAGCTGGCTCTGCCTATCTAGAGGCAGAGCCAGCTGTACCCGCCCCCTCCCCCGTCCGTTCCGCCAGTCAGCGCTGGAGGATCGGAGCGGGGAGGGGGGAATCCAGCCCCTCCGAGAGGTGAGCAATTTAGGATATGTGTTCGCTCACCTCCCGATCTACTGAGCCAACATGTGACAGTCTCATTGTCACAGGTCGGCTAGAACTATGAGGTGAGTGAAAAGCACTCACCTCATAGTTCTTCTTTAACACCTACCTGCTAATGAACTTCTGACATTATTCTGTAGGGTTGTGTGCACATAACAGTAGACAACGATCACCCCACAAGCCATCAAAAGAATCCTGCAGACCTGGTTACTGCAAAATTAGCAGGGGGTGAGGTCATCCCCTGTTGGAGTCACCAACTTGCATCGCTTATTTTTCCTAAATCAGAGGGAATATGTTATTCTCTAATAAAATCCCAAATATAAGAAGAAGAGATGAGGGATGAGATCTTCATAAGAAGATGAGAGTTATTCCTTCTGATACTACCCATTATGAACTACATGCAGATGCATAATGGTACATCCTGCCCCTATAGAAAACCCTATGGACTGACTGGGTGTATGGACCCTGCTGGCAGCAATCATGCTGTGTTTGGACACACTGTAATTGGGATACTGCGCTGATGATGATGCAAATTCCTGTCTACAACACCTGCCGGTCCACATAACCTATAGCCACTGCAAAAGGCAAGAACTCTCCTTACAGGTAAGGTAACACCTCCAAAAGTGATTGGCCAAATGGGATAAGTCTGCTCCATATCTTCATAAACTGAGTAACATATAAAAGTAACATGGTAATTCGTGTGGGAGTGTGTTAAAAACCTGACAGTTACAGAATGCTTTATCAGCTGAAAGCATTGATAACATTGAAATAAAACTTAGATGAGTTTCTCAGTTTGCAAAATATACAGGCATATGGCAGTTGTTAGCGACACACACACACACACACACACATTGAACTAGATGGACCTGTGTCTTTATTCAAACTTACCTACTATGTAACTATGTAGATTTCAAAATATTGAAAAAGTATTTTGAAATGACATTAATATGTTGGAGCTTTTATAGGAATTAAGTGATTTCATGTATTTTATTATTTTTTAGAGAAGCACATATCATCTATCTGTCTTAAGATCAAATACATCTCAAAAATCAAGTATAACAGAAAAGATCACAATCCCTCATATTCATATCCTTTAGCAGCAGTGACAGAACAAACTGTCTTTGGATTAACATCTGTCTAAATGCGCATTTTTTACATTTCAAATTCAAAGACACATATGATGAGAAACAAATCCTATGAAGTCCATCTGGAGGTTCAAAGCCCCAGAAGGCCTTCATATGGCTCCCATCATATGCCCACTTCGAGTGAAATGTAGACTAAGTACTAAGCAAGGTACATCAAACACTTCTATTCTGCAGAAGAGGTTGCAGACTTTCTGACCAAAAGCCAGGTTAAAAACATGTTATTTAATCAAATACTCAGAAGTGGTGTTCAGTAAGAACTCTTATCATTTCATCAGTAAAGATAACGGAGGGCTGACTAGATGGTATTTCAGGTGTAAATATCTGTATTTCGCCATAACATCTGTCAGGCCTGGAATTTACCCCTCCCTGTTTTGCATTATATCAGTTAAAATGCTTTTATACAGAAGTGGAGCATATTCTTGTGCAAAATGGGTGAGACTTAGGGGTCTATTCACAAAACTGCCGTAGGCAGCCGAGTGAATAACCGACCCGAAGTGAAGTGAGCCGAACGCTGTTCGGCTATTAACATCAGGCTTGTACGGCTGATTTCAGCCGTATATCTGCTGAAATCAGCCGTACATCGCTTGCTTCGTGTGGCTTCGGGTTGGCCGAACATGCTGAGTTTGACTCAGCCGATCCAACATCTGGATCAGCTAAGCCGAACCTCCGGCAGGCTACTCGCTGCTGTTCGGTCTATTCTCATAAATGCCGAACAGCAGTGAGTGAATAGCCGAATGCAGCTGAGCAGAATAGAAAAATAGTTGTAAAAAGTAGAAAACAAAATAGAAAACGATTGGGCGGAGCTAGCAGTCACAGCTAGCTCCGCCCAACTGTTTTCTATTGGCTGGGCGGTTCTGCTGAAATCAGAATAAAAAATAAAAAAACACCATAGGAATGCATAGCTAGATTCCTATCGGCTATTTCACTTTGCAATAGCCAATAGCAAACAAGCTATTGTACCCACCCTCCGCTGCTGTCAGTCATAGAAGGGGACCTGATGGAGAACTTCAGGTCCCCCTCTGCTGATTGACAGCAGCAGTGGGCGGGTGCAATAGCTAGTTTGCTTTTGGCTATTGCAAAGTGAAATAGCCAATGCATTACTATGCTGGCTTTTTTATTTTGTGACTGACGGCGGCCGACAGCCCCCTATCTAATAGCGGGAGACTCCCAGACCGTCCGGGAGAATAATCACAGATCAGCGTCCCTGGTTACCTGGTAACCAGGGACGCTAATCTGTCTCTGCACGTGGCCCGAGCCAGCCGTGAGATGACAGCTGGCTCTGCCCAGCTGTTAGTAGCAGGTTGTCAGCCGGCCAATGGCTATAGCCCGTACAGCAGCCCTTCGGTTCCACTGTTCCACCAAGGGGTCCTGGGGCCGAAGCTAGCTGAAGGATCAGCCGAAGCTACGACTAGATCCTTTTGCAGCTTTGTGAATAGATTAGTTTCCCCTTAGTTTCCAGTGAACGGAAAATTGCATAGCACCCAACTGTCCCTCATTTGGGAGGATCATCCCTCTTTTACAACCTAATTACTTTGTCCCTCTTCCTTCTTTTCTCCTCAGTTTCCCTTCTTTCTGCTTTCTGGTCTGATGTATGGACCTCTAAAAGATACCCTGTCTCCAGACCATTCATTTCATCTGCAGGTTTCCCATAAGATGATATATGCATTCAGGGGTGTCCCTAGCATAATCTCTGCCGGAAGGCCGGGGGCGGGGGGAGATTTTGGGGGTGCTGGTGGTCACGTTTCGGAAAGAGGGGGCTTGATGGGGTGCTGGTGGTGCACTAATGGCGCTCTGGCTGGCTGGGGTCCTGGTGCTGCGTGGGAAACACCGGCCAGAGCATCACAGGTTGCTAAGAGCTGGGAGAGGTATGGCCCTTACACATTTCCCCGTCCGGCTCTTAGCAACCTGGCATGCACTGGCTATAAAGTGGACAGCAGGCAAATTGACCTAAAGAGATGCCGCCTGAGGCAACAGGCTGCCCCATTATAGGGACGGGCCTGTGTGCATTTAATGTATTTTAGGCATGTTATTTACATGTAAAAGTGTCTTTGTGTAGACTTCCAACGACCTGAGACCGCAGAGAATTGCTGCCATTTCTCATCACCTGCCAGCACTCAAGTGACACTCTATGCCGCATGTGATGTACACCCGGCCCAGACCCGCTGTACGCCAATCCCACGTGACCATACACAAGTCTGAACCAAACCTGAGCGTCACAAGGACGTGACGATACCACTCTCAGTCTCCCCCTGCGCAGAGATTTCCCAGCTCGCAGGACACAATCTCAGGCCAGCAGACTGAGAGCGATCGTCACCTCCAGCAGTTAACCCTTTACCCACCAAACTTTCACTGCCACCATGTATTTTATTGTAACGGAAAAACAGACCGTGCCCAGCAAATGCTGCGTCACCTCCAGCACTTAAATAATCCCTGTGATACCGCTGTCCTTTCAGACAGGAATATGACAGGATTCACTATACAGTAGCGCTCTTCACAGAGGCAAGGATACTTTAAGTTTGTATTTAGAGCGTAGAGATAAGCTTAACGATTTTTAAGATCGTCCTTCAATAAAAGAAACGGTGCAGAAAATATACAGGAAAAAGATTTAATAAAAAGAGACAAAAATATATATATATATATATACAACAGCAAAATAAAAGGGAATAAAAGAGAATACTTAAAAGTCCTGGTTTTAGGAGTTCTGACAGAGTTCAAGAAGCAAAGTGGAAGTCTGCAGGGCTCTTCTTCAAGCAGACTTCCAGCAGATAATGTCCAAAGATTAAAGGGGAACTCTTCTGCGATGTTCAGACTTCTAGTTCCTCGATGATGTTTAACCCAAGAGCCCAGTCTAGTCGCCTAGACAGAATATTTTATAAGCCCCTTTTGGAGGGTGTCCCGGAGCCGGCCCCTAGGCAGGGCTGGGGCAGGAAAGCAGGCGGAGGATGCACCTTTATTTCTCACTATCCCCACCCAATTCCAAAGTATGAAATGTTGCTTAATTTTCAAATTCAGGTTTTATGACTTTAGGGAGAATGTGGGGGTCACCGGATCTCCCGGACCTTCTTGTTTATATACAGTATCTTGTCCACTGGCAAATATATGAATGTTTGGTGCCATGCCTTTAATTAACGACAGCCATAAAAGGCTTAGAGAGATATTTTCTAGCATCTCTTATGTGGAATGTGGAGGGACTTGTCAAATTCTAAATGAAGACCTGCATGTGCTCTGACTGGGGCACAAGAGAATTCTATTTTTTAATATTAAGACTCAGACCCCCTTATCGTCACACCGCGGGAATACCAACCCCCC
>NW_017306477.1:166448-194913 GCF_000935625.1 Nanorana parkeri | reverse complement strand
CCCCACCGGAACATGCAGCAACAGCAACTAACCATCACCCCCAGCCAGGGCTCTTAGCAACATGTGATGCTCTGGCTGGCATCCCGCCCAGCTCACTGATGTCACTGGTTGGCGGAAGCTGAGCAGGATGGGAGCAACCAACTAACATCACCCCGCCCCTGGACGTGCATCGCGAATAACTCCAAAGTTAACATTGTCAAAGACTGTACACATCTTCAGATGCACTTTATTTTGCAAAGTTCCGTTTACTAGAACAATTAGGTATTTGGCATGGTTTGTTCTGCTTTCTGGATGGTCACATGACACACAGGGTTTTTTTTCCTCCGCTCCTCCGGAATGAGGCAGAGAACTATATTTATGTAGTGACATGGCTGCCATTCTCTGCATCATTCTACTGTGAACCCAGGCAGCGAGATGGCATACCCTTACATGGTGCATCTATCACAGCTTTGGCTCACAGTAAGTGGGATGAATAACCCTTCTTATCATGTCCTGTCAACCATACATGGATCAATAATGCTGGATTGAGCGGTGAGTCTGCAGGACAAGACAAGGTGAGTATTGAGGTGGCAATTGCATTTTTTTGCGGTGTTAATTGCCCCTTGAGCTTCAAAAGTATTAATGATATTAAAAAGTCATTATGCTTTAAAGGAGAACTCCAGCTAAAAATAACAAGGAATACCCTATTGAAAAATAGATTAAGCTTCAGCATTTGCTGCAATATTCACCATCTGAATCTAGAGATTTCCTCTGCGGTACTTTTTCTGCCACTAGATGTCCTCTAGACTGGGGCCTGGCGTGCTCGAGGGGGCGTGTCTGAGCGGACGTCTAAAGACGCCCGCTCAGATCTAGAGAGCTCCGGGCCAGCCGTTTTTTTACTACGGCCGGCCCGGAAGCAGTTAAACAGGGTGCACCAGTCCGATGAACGATTCTGTTTGGAGTTAATGAGAAGGGAAGGGGAGTGAGGGAAATAATTATTGCTCAAGATTTTCCACTCTTTTTTATCATTTTAGTCCAAGATGCCCCCCTGTTTGGAGCAGTTTTGGGCTACCACATTGACACTGGATCATCACTATCATTGTCAATGACTGTCATCTAAACTCTTTGGGCACATTAAAGCTGAACTCTGGGTAAACAGCTAAATACATAGATGAAATACATACAGTATGCGAGAGCCGTTTTACCGGTCAAAAAAACTGTATCTTTCTCCATCTACTTGAATGAGATATGAATTTCCTCTGCTGCAGTTAAGTGATACTTACAGGTCTTGTTCCTCCTCCACCCGGTGACTGGACAATGAAAAGGGAATCAGAAGATTGATGAGCTTATCTCTCTGTAATTTTGCTCTGTTCTCCTATCAATATATCTTTTGTTAGCACATCTGCAGCACAATTGACTCCCAAACCTGCCCATTCTTCTCCCAGTCTGAGTCCTGCGGCACAGGGGATTACAGGAAGCAGAAACCTACACTGCTTGCATTTTAAAAATACCAACATTATTAATGAGTATATGGACATAGCTTGATCAATGTTGCCAACATCCCTTAAATTGATAATCTACATGGGAAATTAAATGTGGCCATACACTTTACAACCATCGCAAGACCTTATTCTTGCGATGGTTGTAAAGTACTTAAAAAAATTTACGATCTGCCCATCTTGGACAGGCAGATCGTACTCTCGGGGGGGCTTACGGTGACTGTAATGCGGGGCGGTCTCACGATGACTGCAAACGGGCCGTGTGCGCACACCGGCCCGTTCGGCAGTTGTCGAACCAGCAGGCCACTAACTCGCCGAGAATCGTACGATTCCCGGCGGGTTTTCTAGCATGCGGGTTCGACGGAAGACGTGCGACCGTACAGTAGAAACGGTCACACGCCTTCCATACACTGCCCGATTCTCGTACGATCGCGGGATTTCCCGCGATTCTCGTACGAGAACCGTGTAGCGTATGGGCACCTTAAGACAGATCTCCATATACAGGTGATCCCAAGCAAAACTCTAGGTTTCAGGGTGGGGTGCATCTGAGTCATGAAGTCCTATAAAACTCTTCACATGAATCTGTCTACAGTTCTGTTTTAAGCTGTCCAGAAACAGCCTAGTAATAATAAGCAATGCATTTCAGAATTGCTTGTGATAAGAAGGCCTTTTTTGGCCTTCCATGAGAGAAATAACTAGCACTCTCCAAATCACAGGTTAAAGTGACACTAAACTCAGGAGTTAAATCCCCAAAATGCTTTCAAGTACCGTAACTCGTATTAACAAAATGTATCTTATTTGTGTAACACTCGGCTGTGGATCCTCAAATAATCTCTGAATTGGTACTGACACTGTCCTTCCTTTTGGAGGGGGGCTCTGTGTGTATTGTAAAGTAGCCATCGCTCCAATCTCGCTCCTGTGATGGACTACAATCTCACTTTTAATTTACTAATTTGAATTGAGATTGTAGTCCATCACTTCGAAGCGGTGACTACTTTACAACACACACAGTGACCATGGGGAACAAAAGTAGCCACCCTCCAGAAAAAAGGACAGTGTCACCACCAATTCAAAAATGATTTCAGGATCCGAGCGATACACAAAAAAGATACAGTTTTGTTAATAGTGAGAGTATTGAATGCATTTTTAAGCTTTAACTCCTGGGATTAGTGTCACTTTAACTTAGTAGTAAATCCTCTTGTAATCACTTCTCTATGTAGAAGAGTGATGGAGGAAATTACAGCACATGCAACACTGTCACATCCAGGGTGATGGGTCCTGGAGCATGTGGATGGGCAGATTTGCAGAGAGATCTGCCAGTATATAACCACCGTTAAGCTGGCCAGACATTTAAGGGTGGTTAGATATGGAAGCACAATGTGATCATTCTCAAGCATATACTGTACATCTGCTGGTACATGTCCAAGCACAGACTTTTGGCTCAGCTTTGCCCTTTGGAGACAGACAGGGAAGGTGCAGTGCAGACACTTCCTTTGCAGTTTTTTCTAGGAGTGAAAAGAGAACAAACAAAACAAAGCGCACCATTTACATACCTACCCAAGCTAAAGATTCAGGACTTTTGCTTTCACTCCGGATTTTATTCACTTTTTCAGCCATTGGCGGGCCTGCTCTTCCAGCCTCATCAAGCATCACACCTGCAGCTGGACCTGTATTCTACCTTCCCAATGTGACTTTATATAGATATACATACTTATTTTGCACCAGTAATTGCCCTATCCACACATTGAGTGCTATGAAAAATTATGCTGTTTCGGATTTGGAGACAACGAACCTCTGAATCCGAAAGCGTACAATAAAAAAAAAAGCGTGGCGGCCATATTGGCCACCGGAATGTTCTGCGCATGCACGCTACCATCTTGGATATAGGGCACATGTCTTTGAGGTAGCATTATGCTTTATCTATGACTATGTGTTATACTTCTCAACTTCTTGTGCAATTTGAATCATGCTTGTTTCAGCACAAGACAATGTAGATTTGAATTCTGGCGGGAGTATGACGTCATTGTGACATCACAGGGTCTGAGTAAGCTCAGGGATTGGTCTGGTTTCACGTATTTTTCTGTATATAGATGTGTGTGTGTTCACTTGTACTTTCATCACATGTTCTGCCTGAAGAAGGGGATCCTGCGAGACCCCAAAACTTTGCACCAAGTGTGATATGCTGCATTTACGTCAATAAATAGACTCATCTGATCTGCATCTGGCTTGCCGGTGTTCATATTCTTATTTATACATGATGTGACCCGACGCCGGCGTCGGGTGATGCCATACGCATGTATGGGTGCAGCAAGATGGCGGTCACCATCCAAAACAAATTAATATATGCCTGAGTATATTTTTCGTATATTCAGGCATTTAATATTTAGTAATTTCTGATTCGGACGAACTGCTGAATCAACGAATTTCATGATTCAGCAAGTTCGTCCGAATCCGAATGCACTTGTCTATTGACCACTATTTCTCCTGAGCAGTCTCTGCTGGCGGTATTTATGGATACCTCCTAGACATGAGACTCGCATCCCATGTGTATGTATACCTGAAATCTGCCTATGTCAGATGACTGTGCATGCAGGGCCCAGCGTATGTGTACAATTTACTGATGAAAAGTCTTTGTACAGAAAAACAATTTAGGCAGATTAACGAAGACTTGGCTGTTTGTGTCTATGTAATAGGGAGGGGTTCACTGTGGGCACTGATGTGTCCCAATGAATAGTGGGTTGGGTAAAACCATCTTGACCAATCAACTCTACTCTGAGAAAGCTTGGCCTAGAAGAGTCCGCCAGGGCTGTGTAGTTGTCCTTTAAGCATATAAACATCTTTGGTGTCCGTAGGCTCCTTAAATCTGAATCCCAGGCACATATAAAACAACAGTTAAGTATTCATTAAAAATTGGTAAAGTTATTTGTAAATACAACTATCGTAAAACCTTCTGATATTTCTTGCACAGCAGGACTGTTAGGTCCCTTTCATGTGAGCATTCTGATCAGGTCTGCCTGTCAGATCTTCAAGTGGATCTGATCAAAAGCCCAATATTACTGTATTAGCAGCCAAATCTAAATGGATGGGTGTCTGTTTACATCCGGTTACCCCCGTCTACGGCCAGATCCGGAAAAACAAATGGAACTGAGTTCTGTTCAGGGGTAATCTGTCATAAATGGACACATGTCCGCTTACATCCAATTCCCCATACACCAACACGGGACTGGTAATTTCCTTTTTTCCCCCCATCGCAAGAAGGAGTTAAAAACTGGATAGACACAGGTGTCACAACAGTGACATCCGTTCCAAACTGCTCTGTTCAGCAGGGAATCCGTGCACAGATCCCCTCCTGTGTGATAGAGGCCTTAGATGAAGGGGCAGCACTAGGAGCCAATTAGGAGTACTGTCTACACATAAGGAACATCATGACAGAACAGAGAGATGATCTCATCAGTCTTCTACTGCTCCCTCACTGTACAATTGCAGTCTGGAGGTGTGGGGGTGACCTAGCTGTAATATGTAACTACAGCAGGGAAAAGTAAGGTCATCAGCCAAGCTATACAGTACTAGGTAGATAGAAATACAAATCGTTTGGCAGATAAAACAAATCCCATATATGTATGTTATGTGTGTATTTAGCCGCCCGTTTGCTTGAAGTTCAGCTTTAAATCTATTTCAGGTGGTAACTATACAGTTAAGAAGCAATGCTACCACATGCGATAAACCATGATCATTTTTATCCCAGTAGGCATTGCCGCTTATGTAACTTTTGTTCCAGTGCTTCCGCACTCTTTTATCTGCAGTCTTGTAAGGAAATTCCAGATGATGAAGGATTCATTACTGGCTTTCCTGTGGCTGTTTGAAGCGCTTGTTCTGGGTTCTCTCTTATCTCAGAAATTGGCATTGACAGAGCTACATCATGTGCCAGTCACCTCTAAGGAGAATTTCAGGGTCAAACGCCAGCAGATCACAATGTGGGTGCACTGTTACCTTTCATTACAGTATTAACATTCTATGTGCAGACCATACGAGTACATCTTATTAATGAATATTTCCATCTAACCTAGTGTAAAACTTTAGTTTTTGCTTTATTTCACAATATTGTGGTTTATTATTATTACAGGTATTTATATAGCGCTGACAATTTATGCAGCACTTTACATAGTTGCACATTCACATCAGTCCCTACCCTCAAGGAGCTTACAATCTAAGGTCCCTATCTCACATGCATACAGTGCCAATTTAGACCAGAGCCAATTAACCTTCCAGCATGTCTTTGGAGTGTGGGAGGAAACCGGAGTACCCGGAGGAAACCCACGCAAGCACAGGGAGAACATGCAAATTCCTTGCAGATAGTGACCTGGCCAGGATTTGAACTGGGATTACAATGTAAGCCTCTCTGTGATAGCAAAAAAGTTCGGTGAATTTATTTTTTTTAAAGAGTGATAAAGTATAAAATAATAAAAAAAATTAAAAAATTAAAACCAACCCCATCGCCCCCACCATCTGCATGTGAATACACAGTGAATTACACTGTAAAACAGTGAATAAACAGTGCTGCAAGGCAGAAGCGCTAACCACTATGCCACTGTGCTGCCCGGGTTTACTCTTAACCACTTGCCATCAGGAGCAATTTCTTAATTTTTCTACACATATGGTAAAATCTGAATTTTTGGCTAGAAAACAGCTAAATACCCCCAAACAATTATATATTTTCTGAAAGCAGCCCCGTAGAATAATAAAATGCAGGTTGAAATGTTTTATGCTGCACGATATTTGCGTAAATGTTTATCAAACCAATATTTTTAAGATAAGATACACTAAAATGATTTTTAGTGCACAGAAACAATATAATACCCAATTTTCAGAAATATGAAAGATGGGGTTGTGCCAGATATTTAGATACCAAACATGTCAAGCCTTAAAATTGCATCTGCCTGTGAAATCACAAAAAACTATAATACCCAAAATTGGCCATGGGCGATGTTTTAAAAGTTTTTACCGCTCACTAGTGTTAACAGTGATTGATGGCCCTAGAATTATTGCTCTCACTCTGATGTTCACGGTGATATGCAACATATGTAGCGCATTCATCATTTACTTACACGTGCATGCCTTACATGTGCATGTTTATTCACATGCAGATGGTGGCACCAATGGGGTTGGTTTTGATTTCTTTTTTTATTTTATTATTTTATACTTTATTGCTCTTTTAAAAAATGTTTTCACTTAACTTTTTTGCTATCACAGAGGGGCTTACATTGTTCTTAGCTAACTCTGAGGGCTACAAAATCACACACGTCATAAGGAGAATAGGAAGGGGGCTGGGTTGTGTAGTCTATTCTTGTTTCCGTTGTCCTGATACATAAGGGTGAGTGAGCGTTGTCATCGTAGGACTGAAGTTACTGGCAGGACCACAAAATAAAGGAAAAAACAAAGGGAAAAAAAACTTGAAAAAAAACGAATCCAACCACCATATCTAAGGACAGATAATCTGCAATATATAATTTTTTTGTTTTGAATTTAGAATTCAGATAGGTTTACAGTACCTCACCACAGTATTTGCAGGGCAGGCCAAAGGAAGACACTGGAAGAAAAATCTATTAACATTTCTGCAAAACACTTTTGAGATTTGTATCCAATAGTAACTTGATGCTTCTCCTTTTGGGGTTGTGGTATGAAAATAACCTCATCACCGAAGACTTTGCTCAGGGCAGAGATTATCAGCAAACATGCAATTTAAAGATTACATTGTCAACAGACAGCTGTCACGCCTACTGTATGTGCAAGGAGTGGATCGCAACTGCGGAGGGAATATACTGGTGGTGTATATAGACGGCTTCTCAGGCTTGAGTCTCAGCCGTCACTCCCAGTCTTAACGGGGAGTTTGAGACTCTTGCATCACAGCCGTGAGTAACAGAAATTTGAAGCAGTGCTATTTACTTCATAGCAGACTTCGACTTGTAATAATTTTTTCCAGAATACATTTTTATTTGTGTCATTTCACATACAATTCCTTAGATTACATAACGATATCATTAACCTCTACATATATGGCTATTTCATGTCTAAAGTTTCTTAATTTATTCTTAGTTACAGCTGAAAAATATATCATAACAGATGAAAAATATTGGTGCTTGTGATTAAATAGATAATAAACTAACCTTTCACCATTACTTGTTCAGCCATAAAGAGAGAGGGCAGAGAGCATTATACTGTCTGAAATGCCACTCAATTACGGCCCCGTACCTTTTCTCTTCCCTGTTTATTCATAAAAAAACCCTATCATACCCACTCCTTCATCCATTCCCCCCCTCTCCTCCTCCCCTAGATCCAAACTCGTTCCCTCCCCTAAAAAAGAGAAGAGAAAAAAAAAAGAAAAACAAAACAAAAACTTCTTCCATCTCAGAAATCCCGTATTCCCCATTCCTTGTGGGAAATCTGGGTTGCCAAGAATAGGTGTCAATGGTCCCGTATAAGATGATACCCCATACCTCTTAATCAGAGCATCCCATATATTTATTATCGAACCAGTTACAATGGACTGGTTCCACCCCCGCGGTCGTTTATCTGGGTTTATCCATGGCAATGATGTTAAGGGTATTGAAACCTCAGCTTGTTCTATTGTTACCCAGAGTTTGGGCCGCGTGGGGCTGAACCAGTCCATCAACCTGTTCAGGGTCGCTGCTTTATAGTATATCTCCATATGTGGTAAGCTCCCTCCCCCTTCCGATCTTCTTTTCACCAAAATATCATACCTCAGACGTGCCCCGGGTCGACTTGTAATAATTAAAGCCAAGGATGAACTTGTAAACATTTGCAATGAGTGGTCTTCTCCACTGTTATATGGTTAAGCAAGCAGGTATTTCCCAGAACTCTGATGCAGGTGCATTAACACAGCCTTGGTACATATATGCAGGAGAGCTGACAGTCAATATCATGCTCCAACTGGAGCTATACTTGCGGTTGGATTTGATGTGCAGCAGCTCTGTTGCAGATCTCAAATCTGGGGGATAGGTGGTCCGTTACTGGCAGTATGGGGGTCCAGGCAGGCTTGGTTCAGGAGCTGGGGCTTTAGCCCGAGGATGTGGGAGGAGCCGCTGGCCGGAACAAACGGCTTCCGCATTCCATCGTGGAACGCAGGCCGCTTGCCTCACAATGAGGAAGTCGAGCGGCTTCCGCGTTCCATTGTGGAACGCAGAGCGGCCGCCACAGTACATGGTGAGACCGAAGCAGCCTTGTCCCGAGGGGAATCGTCACAACAGCATCTCAGCAATGTTGAAACTAAAGACAATGGGAACTGGTGCTGCCTTAATTTTAAGGTGGCAGGACAGTATAGTTGACACCATTTTTAAACCAGATCAATATAAATACTGTACTGTACTATAATATGACATGGTTCATTGAACGTCAATATTAAATCAATTCTAACCATGCATAAAGTGCAGCTAGATCAAAAACTTTTTTTGTAGTTTTGGATAGAGTTTTTTAAAGTTTTGGCTAGAGTGACCCCTGTCAGGTTTTTATTGCTGTCTGTGTCCCCGTTAGGAAGATGCAACCCTTCCATTTGACTTGGTGTCCATTATCACTAAAAGTGAAATGTGTTAAGAGATGAGGCAATCATAGAATTGACTGACACTGCATCCAATATATTGACACCACTTCTGGAGGGTTTATCCTTCAACCAAAGAAAGTGAAAGAAAATCCCAATTTTTAAGTTAGTTCACCCAGGAATAGATGGGAATCTTCCATTGGGGACACTAGTTCAGGTGACCCCCTTGACCACCAGGGATTTTCCTCACCTTGGAGGAATTTCCTCTCACTTGCGATTGTGGCTATCAGACAGGAAGTGAAGGGAAATCTCCCCAATGGGACACAGATGGCAAAAAAAAGCTGACAGGATTATAACCCTCCCTTACTCTATACAATGCAAAAAAAAAAAAAATGTTTTGGCTTCAGAGCCAAACCTCTTTTCCTATTTAGTTTTTTGTACAGCGGTGAAGGGTCAGAACTTCACTCATGAATTTACTGTTGGTGTGCGATGAGGGTACCGCACAGGCTCTTACCGTCGCTACTTCTTTGATATTATGCTTAAACATCAATAAAGGTGTTTTGGGGTAAAGATCCTCGTTGTGCTGGTGATACACTTTACTTCTGTGAGGTAAATACAAGACACTTGTCATAAAGTCCAGAAGGTATTGTTATTGAAATTTACTTTAAAATATATCTACATGGATAGGGTGGATAGGAGTTAGAACCTCAATCAGATTTGTTTTTTGACAGATTCACTCTCTCTAATTGTCCTGAGCACCAGTGTTACTGCAAATTAAAGCGAGTCTAAATCCAAAATGTTTGGTTTGACAACAGAACAGGAATAGAGGGGAAAATCTTCCACTGGGGACACTTATTCCTGTGGAAACTGTCGAAGAGTGGATTTTCCTCATATTAGAAGGATATCCTCTCACTTCCTGTTGAATCAACAGGACAGAAAGACACAGGAATGAAACACAGACAAAAAATAAAAATAGTTCTAACCCGACCTTACTCTGTCCACATTGGAAAAAAGTTTGGGGCTAGTCATAAATTAGTATAAAGCTAACTCATTTCAGGGGTTCAAAAGGTGTCCCTACATCAGGGCTTGAAAGTAAATCAGGAGAGAAAGGGAAGTTGGACCTTCTGGAAGTGAAGTGAACCCTAAGCAGGGTTGGAGAACAACTAGTCAGGAGCATTTGCTCCAAGTGCTGAAATGGGACCTTCTTAACACTCAAACATGTTGGCTTTACAATGAACATAACTTTTAATAGAAATAACTTCTAGACTTTCCCAACCATCTTTCCTTACAACAGTCTGCAAAAAACATGGGCCCATCCACAGCTGCCACTCCTCGGACAGCTGCCTGAACAGGCAAACAAATTCCCCATACGGTAGATCCAATCTAGGACTAAAACAGATACTTGACTTGGTTATCAATTAAGCCACCTTGATGCCTGTATTCCCGATGAGGTGAAGTACCTTCACTCCCTGTCTATATGGCCTTGGGAAATGACAGACTGTTAGCTTTTAATTGCTTTCTGTATATTCCTGTCCCAGTGACACCTACCAACTTATTCCTTATGGAGTCCCTGGGACAGGAAGTAGGGAAAATCTCCATAATGATGACATGTATAGCTATGAAAATTTGACAGTGTTTCTAAAAAAAATGGCTGGAATGCAAATATAGTGCTGACGTTAATCATTGTGCGCACAGTACTTTTACTGCAAGAACATTGTACTTTATCAGTTGACTATTAAACTGGGGAGGTCAGCTCAAGAACTGGATGACCTTTGGCATGCTGTAGAAGAATTCACTGAATTAGTAAGCAATGCATGATGTAAACCTTCTAGCTCACATAGCTCTTTGCTCCTAAGTAGAAGCAGTTGTGTCATGTCCCATGGCTGTAATGTTACATCATTCATCATAATATATATAATCCCTGGCAGTCTTGGAATGTTCCTTATCTTAGATCATCAGTGTCCTGCTAGAAGAGTGGACTTCTGTGGAAAGGTGACGCCTTTGGATTATGGTAAAACTGAAGCTAAAATATGTTTATTTGAAAGTATTGTTTTTTAACTCTTTATGCACTGACTCTTTGCCCAATTCACCAGGGAGAAGATCACAATCTTCTTGCCCTTAATAGCCCCATGCTGGCACACTCTGCTGGGGACTTGATGTGTCAAAAGCCTGGTGTCCACTAGTATTGGCACCAATGCTTTGGAAGAGGTGCCCCTTTATTATGGACTCTAAAGGGCATACAAGCTGCTCCTCCCTTATGTAGGGATACCGGTCTACATGCCTGGTGTGCTGAGTAACAATATGGCGGACCCCATACTATAAAAAAATGAATACAAATAGTGAAACACAATGCAGATTCCAGTGTTCTTACAGAGGATCAGCATTATTGACAGTATATAGCATAGTTTGATTTTTTTTAAAAATAAGAACGTAAAGCCCAACCCCAAACATCATGTCCGATTTTTTTTTAAAAACTTACATTTTTTCAGACATCTTTAGGCTGGTTGCGTGATGCTCAGGGCAGTGATGATATTAGTCCATGCTTAATTACTTTTTGAATGACAGGCACTATGGTGATGCCCCCTTAGGGGCTCTTGCACCCATTCATTCACAGTGTGTCATCAGTCTTCTGGGCTGGTTGACACTGGGTGTCATTCAACCTGACAGACTGAGAACATTTTGTGGCAGAATTGAGGTGGGCTGTTTTTCATTAAGAAGCCCGGTCTGCTTTTTGTTTTGCAACCTGCCTGTGGGCGAGCATGTTAGCGAGTTGCATCATCGATGGCTACCTAATGGCCTCTGAGGAAGATGGTGGATGTGGAAGAAGCAGCAGATAGAATGGCAGGAGTGGGGAAAAATTGGTGAAGGAGAGCACAGAGCTGAAAGCAGTGGAGTATATCAGAATAAGAATTAAGTGTACTGTACCTGTAAGGCCATAGCCGGGAGCTCGTGCGCTACCATGCATGCGTGGGTCCCAGTGTTCCGGGTTGCCAGAAAAAATGCGTTAGCACGCATGCGCGCACAACGGAATGTGGCACACAGGAAATGACACAGAGGTGCACAGGAAGTGACTTTGACAGATTGCTGCCTGCCCCTGACCTCTGCTTGTTATCTGGACTCTGCCTGCTCCTTCTGTACCGTGCTGACTGTCTGGCTTGACCCCTGGCTTGTTTCACCTCGCTCCAGTTTCTGCTGCAAACCTCGCTGACATCACAGCTGTGCACCAGCCCTGCTCATCCTTCCAGGGATCCAGTTGCCAGACTTCTACCGCGCACCGTCTATGAACACTTTGGCACCTGTGCTTCTCTTTGTCTACTCGCTCCCTGTTTCCACATCCAGGGGTGTGAGACAAGAGCCGCAAGGGAGGCCTCCTCAGCTAATCGGTCCTCCACCAGGTAGTATACTACTAATAGTAGCATTACAGTATATACAAATGTTCTGTGGACCCCACATTTAGTTCTGCTTTAAGCATGTATTCTCTTACACTTTATGCAAACTTTACTTATTCTCACGAACACTAGGACCAAAAAAGTTCATGTAAATGTTAAATGGTGTTTTTTTTGTAATATATTTATTGCATAGCACTTATTAATCGTATAGTGTATTAGAAACTCAAAAATCAAAGTTGGGTACTACTTAGCGTTGTCGCTCACTAAGCCCCTTATAATCTCTGCAATGTCACTAAGAGCTGTAAAACTTAGCAAATACCCTGTGAACCTGCCAGTCCTCCTCAGAAAGAACCCCTTCCTGTTTTTTAGTTGACTACACTAGGCATGGAAGCAGATACATCCTAGCATGGTAATTTTTGTGTCCATTTTTCCTAATTGAAAGCTACAGGACAGCATGCAGTGCCAAAATCAGATTACTGCTGCCACTCCCCCCAACTGCTGTAGGCAGGGAGTGTCAAGTGATTTCAGTCATCCATGTATCCCCACCTACAGACTGAAGAAACTTCATAAGTCTCCATGAAACAAAAGAGCCCCTATGGGATTTGTGATATTGGTGGAAACCACAAAGTGAATGTTTGGGTCTCCGCCCACCACACTCAGGACTGGGGAGAAAAGAGGGCACTGAGTAGTCAACTGTCCTCCAATAAAAGATAAACTATAAAGAATCCACTAAAAGTCTTTGTTGGTTAGTGTCCTGTTTGCTTACAATTTATAGACTTTGGGTCTAGACTAGAGAGACAGTTTACCTAACTCTTCTAGTCAACTGTTCTAGGTGTCAAGGTTGTAACTATAGCCATAGCAGACCCTTCAACTGCTATGAGGCTTAGTTCAGTCTGACTACACAGTAATTTATGCAGGAAGCATTTGGCAATATATCTGGATTAATCAAATCTATATTTGTTAGGAACTTTACCCTTAAACCCTCAACATGCTGTATATGGCAATAATGTCTGATTTTGTTAGTGTCATATTAACTAAGCTAACTAGTTATTTGGGGTAGGAGGGAGGGGACAAAAGACAGCATGCCTAGGGGACAGAATGTATAAGTGACAAGGCCGCTAACCAAAAGCACCTGGAAATCAGGATGGTTTAGTCAACTGAAGAGTGATTGTAAGCCCTAACTCAGTAATAAAGGTTTAAAGTAGGCCACCTATACCCCCCCCCTAGAACCCGACAACCATTTTATGTAAAATGCAAAAATACATTTTGGGTGGAGATGTTCATGAAAAGCTTTCAGCTGATAAAAAGATCAAGAGACAGATGGTAGTAGAGATGATTTCTGTAACAACAACAAAGGCTTGCTTCACACTGTGAACTGTTAACACAAGCTCTAGGCTACAGCTGACCTCCATCTCATGTACTCTGTTTCTGTTCTAGAAATATTTAAAGATGTAATGCATGTACTAAATCAGCTTCTTTTTTAAATTTAAAGGTGGTTTCCATGTTAAACTAGTCTTAGTGAACCTGTACTTTGTATAAAGTGAACAGAGAAGAGGGGAAGCAAAATAATTATGCCTGTATGCTTCTGGAGAACTCAGGATTATGGTGAACTTGTTGCTTTGCCCTGCATACGTTGGCTCTAAAACCCAACTACGAGTTTCTTTTTTTGTTGTTGTTGTCACAGCAAAACATCCCCCTGGAGGTAAAAAAAAAAATCTATCTTCTATCACTCCCACAGTACCCATTCTCCATCATAAGATGTCCTCTTGGCAGTGTATTGCTATCATCAAATCAACGCCACTGTCGGCACCTTCCTGAACTGCTCACTGCCAAGAGAAGACCTAAAAAGGAAGAGTGCCTAAGTTGGGGAGGGTGTCCTCTGGGGGAATATCAGAGTCTGGTGTTGGGCTTTAAGCCCTCACTTGAGTTCCTTTTAGGAAACACGAGGACTTACAGCTGCAATCTCAGACTGGTGGAGCTCATCCATTACAATATGTGGTAATGATGGTTGTAGAGTCCTGGGACTAATTTTCCATTAGGCACACCAGGATAAGAGCAGTGGCACAATATATATTTAGTTACATTGTTAGGTTAAAAAATACACATGTCCATCTAATTCATGAAGAAAAGGACACTAATAAATAAATATTAAATCGCTTTGTATACCTTCTGGTCCCAAAAAACTTTTATACTCCCTGGATCAACATTCTACAGTGCTAATTTTTCATAACTATTAACAGCCATTTACATTTTGCAACATGGATACGTACATACCACACTCATACAAACTTACAAACATGCATTCATACGCACATTCATACCTGTTTGCTCCCCCCTTCAATTACACACAAGGACAGAGGCAAGTAAAGACACAGACCTATACAAGGCTATAGAGATATACCAAGAGATGGTGTGTCAGCCTACTGTATGTTGGGAGTTTCCAGCCACAGATGCTACATTTTATAGAATTTGTTAGAACATGCTCCACCAGTATAAACTATTTTGTGTTTAGGGAGTTTGATGTGTTTTTAGGAATGTACAGAGTTGTCTGGAATCAGCCCCTGTGGAAGACATTTTAAAAGGTCTTATTGTAAAAAGCCTTTCCATATGCGGAGTTTAAACCTCTTTTACTGCTGGTGAAATAGTGCACTTGTGTCTTTTGTAAAGGCCCTAAAGTAGGGACCCACGTCTACTAAATTAACCATTTATGTATTTCTACAAGGTGATCCTATTCCCCCTTAATCGCCTCTTCTTTCCTTATAGCTGAAATATACATTAGTTCTTTTTTTCTTCTCATCACTGGAAACTTGAGGTTAGATAAAGCAATGTAAGTGGGGGAACAGAGAATTGTTAGAGTTTTCTGAGAACTAGCTGAGCAAGTCAAACATATGTAGGTAAGATTCTATACGTGAAGAAGCACCAAGTATAGTTCAACACCTATGCAACTGACTTCTCGAATCACCTTAGCTTTTGCCTTGGACAGGGGGTACCCAAGACTAGAGCGCAGAGGCTGAATTCTGCAATGGGAAGCAAAGGCATATCATCTTTTTAAAGAAAGATATACTGTATTATCTGAAACTATTTCCTTTGCAAATACAGACTTGAGCTTGGCAGTGATGGTGTCAGACGTTTACTGGTATTTTTAGTATTTTTGGATGTTTTGAAAAATAGCTACACTTAACAGGGTTTGCTTCTGAAATCACATAATTGTGGCATGGTATCTCAGGTATGTTATGGGATAGCAAAGCCTTTTTTTTTTTTTGGTTCACTAGTCTGTTTTCTCGACAAATGTTGCAACTTTCCAACATATGTTCAATGTCCTTGGACATATCAGGCCATTCTCACTCTTGCTTTGAAACAATAAATTCCTTAAAGGACCTTTTTCAGCATCTTATATCTTCATCGTACTCTTTTAAGATGACAGTTTTATCCCTGCTGAAGTATATAAAAGGAATGAATGATGCAGTGGCCTAAATTCTTCTAAGTTGAAAGAGCTCCTTAACTGCTGCCAAATTACATAATTCCAACTTTCTTATTTAAAATCTGCAACCAACAGTTCAGAGCTGGTTATTTTATCTGGATGGAGTAAATTGCAGTACTCTCATCAGAAAGTTCCTCATTATAATTTTTTTATGTTGTCTTTGATTGTTTTCTGTGTCTGGATTGGTGAACTTTTGGGTTCTTGTGATAATTTGACAGATTGCGGTCAATATCCAAGGAACAGCAAGGAAAGGTGATACCTTTCGCATTATCTAGCTTCCCTCCTCCCTTTACCTTCAGTACCCTTGTCCGTGACAGGCCTCCAGGACATGCCCTCAAATGAGACAAGGCCTAAGAAAAAAGCACACTTCATACTTTTACCTCTCCAGGTAAAAGACCAGGAGGTAAAAAAAAAAAATAAGTAGGGCGCCAGTCTTTTTTTACCTTTTATTGCTGAACTCAGTTCTAGGAGAGAAGGTTTAGGGGTGCAGGATACCCAAAAAGAGCAAACAAATGCACCTTGAATAGCAGCCTCTTGGTAATCAATTACCCTGTGAGAACAGCCAGACAGATCTAACACCCAGTGGGAGCAGTTAAAGTTTTCCTTAAGTTGTAGTGGAGTTCTCGCTAATCAATCTGGCCCTTGACCATTTGACAGCAGTGACAGATACCTTGATTTATAGGTGAATACTTTATCTGGAAATATCCAGCAGTAGTTTCTACCTAGTGTCAGGATCCAGAGCACCCCCAGGTGGCGCCTGTGCAGGGTACCCTGACACCTAGCTCCATTTCAACACTCTTCAGCAAAGAAGATTTCTTACAGATGCTCCCTCCACGCAGCCTTCTTCGTGCCTAGCTCCCTCTGGGTAAACATTGTCCAACAGGGCAGCTAAAGTCCTGGGCCTTCAGCCAAGAGTAAGTAAACCTGGATCAAATTTTCACCTATTTTTGTAAACATTTTTTAAAATCACAGCACAAATCTGCCATAATCCAGTCAGAGCAGAGTTAATTTGAAATATACATAGTATTTAACAGTACAGTGTTGAAGGAAGGTCAAATGTTTAATGTGTACACCCTCACAGTGGGAGTCATTTAAATTCTGTGTTTCTTACTGGACCAGTCAATGCATTTAAATCCAAAATTAGAGTAAACTAGGTGTAAAATGCCTACTTAGAGCCTGAGACAAATGTGTGTATTCAATTTTAAAAGTTCAGGAAAATGTAATAACTCGTAACTCCCATCCCCTGCAGTGCACAATAATAAAACCTGCAAATTTCCAGTTGCACAAGGAGAAAAGGCATTAGACTCCAAACATGCTAACTATTGCAAAATATGAGGGAGTTATTGATATTTGTGTCATCAGTGTTTAGTGTCTACCCATAGCAGAACAACAGCTGAAACCATCACTTTCGGATTCATCATTCCTAACTCGAATCAATTATGCGTATTTGAAGATTTTGAAAGCCAAAATCGTACCAGTGCTAATTGGTTAAGATGCAAAGACCAGCCTTTCCCACACTATTGGATAGTCTCAATTGATGGCAAGTCAATATATCCCAACCTGAAAAAAGCAATTCCAGGGAGGTGCCCTTTTCATTTCAGGGTGATGCCCTCTGCCCCCCCCTCCTATCTGCAGTGGGGGGGGGCGGGGGGGAGGCACCCCCCTGAAATGATGGCAGATAGCACAGGAAGCAATAGCTTCTTTGCTATCTGCTGGTCTTTTTTTTTAGTATTCTGACAGCTGCTGCCGTCAGAATAGAAAAAAAAAAAAACAGCAAGAAATGCATAGCTAGATTACTATTGTCTATTTCAATTTGCAATATCCAAATGCAAGCTGGTTATTGCACCCACCCACTGCTGCTGTCATCTTCTAGAAGAGGAAGAAAGTAGTCACTCGCACTCCATGATATTAAAGTCAATGCTGTTTATTGACTGAGATAACACACATCTCCTTAGCGACGGTTCGAGACCATGCGGTCCCGTCCTCAGGCAAACAGAGAGGTCAATGTCCAGTCAGGAGTGCGATGGGACAGGAGGATTAAATCTTCTAGAAGAGGACCTCATGGAGAACTTCAGGTCCATCTCTGCTGACTGACAGCAGCAGTGGGTAGGTGCAATAGATAGTCTGCTATTTGCTATTGCAAAGTGAAATAGCAAATAGCAATCTAGCTATGCTTTCCTATTTTTTTTCTTTGACTGACGGCGGCCCCGATGTCAGCAAAAAAAAAACCAAACAGATCGCAGGGAAAGGTTCACTCTGCTAGATAAAGCAGAGTAAACCTTTCTGGGACAAAATGTTTCTCTCCCTGCGGCCGGGATCAGCTAACATCCGGGAGAGTTGGGATGTCCGCATTTATCATCTGCCCAAGCCAAACCTTTGAACAGGAAATTGGTTGGGTCAGAAAAAAATACATAACTCAGTGATTTTCCTTCCCACACTGATTGCTTATTACTGGATCCACCTTAACAGTAACATGCAGTTGCAAACAACACACTGAGCTTAGGGTGACCCAGAAGATGTAAACAGAGTTAGTTATAACCCAGCAGCAGACAGAGCAATTTTAATTAGGGGCACTTCAGCTTATGGCAGGGTCCCTAAAGTATCATTCTCAGCAGATTCACTTATCACTGATAACAATAACAACATAAGTCTATTCTTCATTTCCAATAAAAACCTACAAAATGGTAGATCACCATTTACTCTATAAATGCCTTTTTCACAGTATACTCTTTTGTGGGAAGATGGTATGTCAAGTAAAAAATAAATAAATCTTACACTAACAACGAAAAGGATAGAATTAAGAGCCATTGACAATTTCAAGTAATTGTATATGACGGGATGAAAATCTGCTTATCATCTTCTGGAAAGCAATCGTGACACACAGCTACAGCTAAAACAAATCATGTTATTTTTTTTAACTTAAAAAAAATAACAGGCACATACGATCGTGAAACACAGCTATTGCTAAAAGAAATCATGTTATTTTTTAACTATAAAAAAATAACAGGCATATATTTTATAGTAATTGCAGTCTACCATTAAATAAAAACTCTAAAGACCAGAACTGTGGAAACTGTACCTAAAAATATCAAATAGAGGGAAAAGGACTAATTGCCAGTATTTTGCATAGGCGTCCTGCAGATGATCTTTTTCCCATTTCTGACTTACCATGCCTTCTTTTGCACTGTGTCTCCTTGGTAGATGAGCAGTGCTTTGCTTCCTCATGTAAGAGCTGTTCCCTGATGACTGGTGATTAGATGCCTGGTGGGGGAATATTCAGGAAACAGCAGTAGAGGTGCATAAATTACAGATCCAGATGAATGAAGTAGTAGCCAGGAGATCCTTGCACTGCAGGTCATCAGGTACAGATTTCTCTCCAGCAAGCAGAACAGTGAGCAGCTCCAAATATCATGTGACTCGTAGGTGATCTGATAACTGGTGGGGTAATGATTAGAAAGTAGCAAGGGAGGTTCACAAAGCGCAGAATGAATAAATCACAGGGGGAGGGGAACTTTGGTGTTAACTGGTGCATTTAGTATGTCCAATGAGATTTTAAATAATAAATGTATAATATTTTGTATCATATTTTGACTCTCCGACCCTCCTTACTAGCTGTACATTGAGCTGATCCCCTCAGATCATCTCACTTCCTTTTCTTGGGAAAATAGATGATGTATAGTGTATTATTGTATAGTGTGGCAAAGCTGTATCCAATTTTGCATACCTGGCTTTATATTATAAAGTTCTTATAATATAAAGCCAGGTATGCAGAATTGGATATAGCTGTGCCACACTACAGAGTGTTCATGTTCTTCATAATATTAAGAAACTGACCTAAAATCATGATTTTGTATTGCTTTAGAAAAAATTTGACCTGTCCCTTTAAGAAAAAGTAAAAAAAAGTATCGGTAATTGGTATCGGCGAGTACTTGAAAAAAAGTATCGGTACTCGTACTCAGCCTTAAAAAAGTGGTATTGGTGCATCCCTAATTAAAACAAAGGAACAAATTGAATAGTAAAAACCACAGGAGAAAACACCTCTAATATCCACCAGTACCCTGAGACAAGGTTAACATGATTGGTTAGGCTAAGTAATACAACGATATAATTAGTTTGTAGGTCTTAACTGTGATTGACACCGTTCAATTGATAGGTAGTCTATAGCAATTCATCAAGTGGAGTGTTGGGTGTGTACCAGATAGTAACTCTATAGATATTTGGAACCATCAGATAAGTAGAGATGAGTTCAATATTGAGCCCAACCGAACCTGATCCGATTAGTTTAACATGATTACTTTAAAAAATAAAAAATCTACCTGATCTTTAATTGCTATTCTGATTACGCCAATTGATGTGTCTCAACCAGTATATCATGGTTATTTACAAATCATAAGATAGATATGGTACATGATAATACAAATAATATTTTTGAGTATAAGGATTCTTAGCTTGACCCAGGGAGTTGAAATTGGTGGGAGATAACAACGCGTTTCGCGTAAAGAACGCTTCTTCAGGTTAAGAGGTGGTCAATCTCGGATGAGGCCACCAGATGCCTCCATAGGGCAGTATTCAACAGATTTTAGGGATTACAATTTTTTCGCCCAGACAGTGGAATAAGTATGGGCAACAGCGTCTAAAACTGTTTGCTGACTCAACAGTGAGATACAGACAGATGTCCGGTGAGGCATGCACGGACACACACTGATGGCCATCCTTGGAATCTAGCATTGTGACACGGCGGAGATCCTAACAGACCGCTGTCTGTATCTCACTGTTTTTACAGATACCCTCTGGACCCGTTCCCGTAGCCAGTTCTCTAAACCTGTTCTGGTCCTTTAATTCTAGTTCGGTTTAAAGGGGTTCTAAACCTCCCATTTTTTTGCCTATATCTACTGCTATCAAGCAGTAGATATAGGCAAACAGTTTTAAAAAACCCGCTAAAACAGCGATTTAAACTTACCTTTTTTTCATTGCGCGCTCCCGCCCGAGAAAACAAAACTGTTCGGGCGGCCGCAAAGCATCTTGGGGCGGGCGCATGCGCAGTTCGGATTCTCGGCCTGGAGACGAGCAGAGATGCAAGGTGGCAAGGTAACTGTATGGACATGTGCACCCGCATGCAGACACCGCTGGATCGGAGAGACAGAGCAGTCAGCGCTCTGTCTCTCCGAGCCGCCGCACTGCTGGAGGGACAGATGAAAACATCAGGAAAGAAGAAGAAGATCGGAATAAGAGACATCATTTAAGGTAAGTGCTAACATTAACATGGGGGGAGGGGGAATTTTTTTTGACTTTAATGTCACTTTAATGCCTGCTGAGCTAGTTTCTTTATAAAGCATTGAAATAGTTCATTTCTAAGGACAGTCAAATGAATCCTATAAAGACACAGCACATGGGCCTCGTTTATTCACAACAATTCAGACTACATTTAGATTAGCAGACCTTGAAAGAAAGGCAGCAAGTCAGCAAACTTAGAAAAGGAATTTGGATCGGCTGCATGCACATATATTGAAATTATTTTACTTTACATACTGAAGTCACTGTATCTGTATTGATATGTATTTATTAGAACATAAATCATTATTTTTTTTAATTCGATGGACTAACTATGTAACTATGTGTATAAGCCAACAAAGGCCCAAGGGGGCCCATAAACTATACATGGTGCAGGGCAAGGTACCTCTGTTTATTAGGTGCATATTGCACACTGACAGCGCACACCATATTGCACAGTGACAACGCTGCAGTGATTGCAGAACAGAAGAGCATTGCCGCCCTACTAAAGCAAGTTGAAAATCAACAGATCTACTGGCAGGATCAAAACTTTGTAAAACTGTTCTGGTCCTTTAATTCTAGTTCGGTTTAAAAATTCTAGTTTTCGGTTTATATTGAAATTATTTTACTTTACATACTGAAGTCACTGTATCTGTATTGATATGTATTTATTAGAACATAAATCATTATTTTTTTTAATTCGATGGACTAACTATGTAACTATGTGTATAAGCCAACGAAGACCCAAGGGGGCCCATAAACTATACATGGTGCAGTGCAAGGTACCTGTTTATTAGGTGCATATTGCACAGTGACAGCGCACACCTCTCGTGCTGTCACTGTGCAGGAAGCGATACAGTGAGCTATAGCAGCTTATTTACACTTCTTCTCCTTTCTCCCATGCAATAAAAGAAGCGCAGACATCACAGCGCAGCCTGCTGCCTGCTCCCTTTGTTGAGTGACACTTAAGAGTGACTGCCTCTTTCTTCCTTCCCTCTGCTCAGCTAGGTGGAGGGAGCAGGCAGCTTCTGCCGGCTCAGTCTACTTATGTGAAGTGTCTGTTCAGAGACATATCAGAGGGATTAATTCAGTCTGATTGTTTCTTATTTGGAGCATGTCAAGTGCGCTAAAATACAATGTCGGAAAGACAATACTGGGCCCCCTATGTATTGGGCTAGTAAAACTAGGCATATATTGGTTTGTAGATGTGATATAAAGTAGATGTAAACCCAAACACCCAAAATTTCATATACGTCTTAGCTTGTTAATGTGTTTTCAAAAGTAATTTTTGATCTTTTCAAATCTGCAGCTTCCACTAAATTAATCCCCGGTGATCCTGCCATAAAGGTCCTGTTAAGGCAAGATGTTGTTAAAGGTGACAACGCTCTGTCCCTGGCTTCCAACTGGGCTCCTGCCTTGTCACCCTGCCACACGCACTTTCAATGGAGACTACAGCAAAGATTATGCAAACACGGTCCACTGTTGTCATCATCAATGCCACGCAGCCATCAGTGGAGTGCATGCATCTTGATAAGAAGTGACTGCAAAGACACTGTAGGAAAATATTAGCACTGAGATGCAAAAAACATTGGGGCATACCTATGGCTATGAAAATAATGATTTTTAGAAAATGGTCATTTGTTAAGCCGTTTGTCTCTCACAAGTGCCACCCACCGCCCTCCTGAAATAGCTAATGCTTGCAGCATTTCAATGTGAATTCAGATGTTTTTAACTACTTTACGGTTTCATAACTAAACACAAACCCAGCCAACAAAGTCATTCTGAAAACCTACAAACTAAAGGTAACCACAAACCGATTGAATTTCATGCAATTCCTGCTAAATCAGTCAAAATGTGGGTGGCACTGTGAACACCATCCAGCTCAACATAGTTTGATCTGATTGACTTCAGTGAATCAGCAGAAGGCAATGCTCGGGTACTGTAACAGCAGCAAGTGCTGGCAGTCAGAATTTAATAGCTGGCTGGAGATGGTCCTAAACAGCATAGACTGGAGAATTGAGTGATATCCCTCGTTCAGGTCCCATCTGAATTTTCCCACATGACATTTTCATATTTTAATAATGTGTGAAAATGTTTTGGTAGAGGAATGCAGTCCTACTAATGAGAAAAAATTTGACCAGGGAACAGATGCCTCTTTGCCTTTGCAGCCTATATGCAAATGCCTACTTTGACTTATGGTCATCCCAGTCCAAACTTATGTGGTAGCTCATCACAGAACATGCTGGATTTCTGTCATGCCTAATAAAGGGAAACCATGAAAAAGGTTATTTAATTTACTTTTGAATCATCCAGACATTCCAGACAACTTACATACTAGTGTGTATTTAAAAAGCGCAATATTTACGCTACACATCTAAGCAGCAATGGGTCTCTAGGGCAAGATTTCCTAGTAGGTCCATCACATTTAGTATCACATTGGCTTCATTCCCTTGTTTTTTCTTTTCCCCTTTCATATCTGTTGTGGCCTCACTATAAATACTAGTGACATCTATTACCTTTTCCGACTCCTCATAATTCTTACTGCCTAAGCACACAGCTGCTTCCGATGTCTTCCACATTGTTGTTTTTATTAAGATGAATTTGCTCCTCTAGTCTGTGGCCACCATGCTTCTCTGGCAGCACAGGGGTTAGCAAAATGGGCTCCCCAAATTCTACCTCTCTCTGGAAGTAAAGGAAATCACATTGCACCTCTCCAGAGACAAACTGAACTTTTTTCTGGTAACGTTCTTGTGACCGCAGTGAAAATTACTGTTTTAAATAAACGGCCTTTACAAATTAAACTCATAAGATATCATGAGAATCTGAGAACTAACAAGGAACAGCTGTATAGTGGGGATACATGGGGGCAGTGGATGGTAAAAGAGGCTAAACAGCTACGTTAACAGCCTTCCTGGGATAGATAAATAAAGAGTAATCCAAGGCTGAAATACTTACTTTCCTGGAGAAAATGGTGCTGTAGGCTCTCTTTAACCAAAAGCCAAGGCAGTTGGTCACATGATTTCCGCTGAGTGGAGAAATTAAAGTTCAGACAGGCTGATCCTCACCTTCAGCAGAAATCACATGACTAAATGGCTAGACTAACGGTCATGTCACCAGCAGTGAATGTGGAAAGCATTTTCTCTAGAAAAAGTTAAAGTATTGTAGCGCCCCCTGACCCCCAAAGGCCTGAGGCAGACCCCTAAAGGGCAGAAAGGGCTGACATTTCACTCTCAGAGGCAGATCCTCTGAAAGTGGACTGCCCTAGCACAGGGTAGTTCATTGAGTATTTATGCACTTCCTCAGCATGCACCACTGGTCACGGAACCCCCAGTGATTGGCTAGTGATTCATAGACACTCAAGATGTTCCCCTGTTGGCTGCCTCACTCTGCAGTAGTGTCACACCCCACTCAGGCAGGTACAATCAATAGTAAAACACCTAGAATTACCCATATAATAGCCAACTTCAGCTAGATTCATTACAGTTCTGACAAAGCTTAATTTATTTTATCCACTCCACAAAAGCTGATAGGGACTACAGTAGAATGAAAGGCTAAATAATAAACCAGCATTTAAATGTTCATTTTTCTCACCATGGCCTTGCATACATTTTAGAACAAAGCGCAATGTAAATACCTTTTTTGACTTGCTCCCTTGTGGTCATGTGACCACAAAGCTCTGACTAATTGCTGTAAACATGAAAGGCTGGCAATGGGGCTGAATTACACACAAAGCAGTGAGGTCAGCCGCCCGCATCCACTGCTCTAGAAGTTGTTGGTGGACCAAAGAGTTCACACCCACCAATGACCCCAGCTGTCCAGACAAAAGATAGAGCTGGAGCTTTGCTGTCACATGACCACATGCAAAAACATAGGAAAAATGGTATTTACAATTAAATTTGTTCTATATTGTATGCAGGACCATGGAGAGAAAAGGGGAAAGAACATTTAAATGTAAAATTACTGGCCACCTCTCCAACAGACCACCAATTTAGGGATCCTATTGATCACAAATGATTGCAGCATTCTTTCTTCCACTGTAAGGGAATTCTGAATGTCCTCAACATTGATGGTCAACAGGAGAAAGCATGCCCCTTACATACATGGACAGAAGGTGGAAAATTGCACCTTCAGTAGTGGTCAGTGGGAAGAATGCAGAATTCTTTCCACTGAGCACCTGTGTAAGGGACATTCTTCTTTCAACTGACCACCAATTTAAAGGGCATTTTTTTCCACTGACTCCTCAATATATGGGAGCCTTTCCCACCGACCACCAATGTAAAGATAATTTTTCCCACTGACCACCAATATAAGAGACATTCGATCTATCACTGACTACCAATGTAAGGGAAATTCTAAATGTCCTTAACACTGGAAGTCAGAAACAAGACTGCCCCTAAAATTGATGGTCAGTGAGAGAATGTCCCTTACATTTGTGGTCAGTGTGATGAAGCATCACCTTAACTTTAGTGGTCTTTTTTTTTTTTTTTAGAAGCTCTGCTACTAAATAATAATAATAACACAAGTGCTAAAAGAGGCAATTATCTTATTTATTTATACAGAAAGGAAAACCAAAGAGTAACAATGATATATAATAAAAGAAATAAATTAATATTGCAAATAAGTACAATAAAATCAACATAATATGTTACGTAGCAAGTCCATCCTCTAGATCTTTTTCTTGGCTGGGTTTGGTTTGCGGGCCCTTCCTTGAACCCATTGTAAAGTCAGAATCCTGTGAACTTAAATCAAATCCAATTGCAGTCTATTGGGGGCGAATCTGCAAAACCAATTCTGGCCGTTTTCAAAGCTGATAGGCGAGGTGTTGTCTAACATGGGAAGCAGGGGAGTGCTCTGGGGGTACATGTACCAATGTAAACATAAATGCATAAAAAAGGTCCTCCTTTTTATGCATCTTCGAGGGTGACATGGGAAAAACACCAAACATTTCAACTAGACATGTGCACTGCCAAAAAATTAGTTTCGTTTCGTTTTAAATTCGGATTTGTGTTATTTCGTTTTTCAGGATTCGGGTGTGAAAGTCAATTCGGATTCGGAATTCGGATTCGGACGAAATTCGGTAGCGTTAGTACGAACGTTCGTTTCGTTTTCTGTTCTTATTCGTTTCTTATTCGTTTCTTGTTCGTTTGCAGCAAAAGTGACATTTGAGGGGGAAAAATATTTTTCTCCTTCTCTAATGTCACTTTGCTCCAACAAACGAAACGAATAAGAACAGAAAACGTAACGAACGTTCGTGCGAACGCTACCGAATTTCGGAAATGGAAATTCGGATTCGTTTGCATTCGTTATGTCTGTAATTCGGAATTCGGATACATCCGAATGTCCGAATTTACGAAAATTCATCCGAATTTCGATTCGGAACGAAACGAATCGCACATGTCTAATTTCAACTACATGTTTAGGAGATGCCTTTAAGCTTTGGGCGGGTGTTACAGAACACCACCATTGAGTCTCACAGACAGCGTTAACAACGCAGTATTCTCACATTACATATTTTGCACGTATAACACATTTTTTTTACTTTTACATTATTAAAGAGGCCTTTCCCCAGGGGAATTCGTGAGAACTGCATTTAAAAAATCTGGGGTGAGGGTGTGCAGTGCTTTGAGTGCAGAATGCTTTTCAAAGAATGCAGTGAAGTCCTGCAATCATAAAGGCAGATCTTGAACAGACTGTCAGCAACAACTGCCTAGAAAACAAAGCTATAAGTTACAATTTAAATGATAAATAAAAAGTATACTTACAATTAAATAGATAAACTAAAATGAATTACAACTTTTAAAAAAAAAATGCATTATTTCGGAGAGAACCGCCAGAAACATTGTACAGACTTGCTCCACAGTATTTAAATGCAGGCCATAATTTTAGAGGGACAAAACAGGCAGGTTAGATTAGAGTGTATTGTTTCACAGAAAAAAACCCAGAAATACTGCACAGACTCAATGCATATCATGTAAACAGCTTTAGTAGGCTGCGGTTTAAGAGGGACACACCAGACAGGGAGGGAATTATTTTACTGAAAGTGCTTTACTGAAAGTGCTTTAGTTTTATTTTACTGAGGTGCTTTACTAGGCTGCAGTTCCACAGAAATACAACAGGCATGTTTATAATCAGGAAACCAAAATTAGAGTGTTCTATTTCAAAGAAAAGGCCAGAAATATTGTACTGACTATACACAGTATTTATTTAGTTTTTAAAAGCCCCCAAAATATTGTAGTGACTTTCTGCACAGTATTTACACATTTTTATTAGGCCACTTTTTTTAACAGGACCCACACCAGCCAGCTTTTAATGAAAAATAAATCACCATTAAAGTGTATGTAAAGCCCACAAAATATTTTATTGTCTATGTGTACAGTATTTAAACACTTTTACTATGCCACAAAAATCTAAACTTTTTACTAAACACTAAATCCCAGTCTCCCTCTCTTTTTTTTCCTTTTTTTAAACCCAAGGTTATCAAAATGTAACCCCCACCCCAAAAGCAAGGTGGTGTCCAGCAGCTAAACAGCAACTTAAGTCATTGCTGTTTAGAGGTATTTTTCCTCGCAAACACTCTGTGATCTGTCCCTAATGTGCTCTAGGACTGTCCAACACATAGTGTATCTGTGATTCAATGTAAATATAGATGTTTTCCAGAAATCACCAGCAGCACATATCTCCTACTATCCTTCCTACAAACACTCTGCAGTTTTTCCCTAATTATTCTTCCAATACACTTCTTCTAAAGACTTATGGGAGCCCTGACTTTTAGAAGGAGGGGACTGATACATGAGAAAACATGATAAGCCCTTCTAAGCCACCTGAACAGGAAGTACTTTAGTAGTAATTAATTGCTATAGAGCAACCATGAACGACTTGGGAACCTGAAGCTCATCCCTAGCATATAACATAAGACTTAAAGTAGGCATGAATTAAAAAAGTTAAGATTTGCTATGTTATAAGAAACACCTAGAAATGTTAATTGGTCCTAAACATTAACCTAAAAATATACCTTTTGTTGGAAATGGAATCTGCCTGAAAAGTGGCACTTCCTGTGCCTGTGCCTGCGCCTGCTAATCACATGAGTTATGGAGCTGCTCACTGTTCTGCAGGTACCTGTAGACCTGCAGTACAAGGATCTCCTGGCTACTGCTTCATTTTGTGGATCTGTAATTTCTACACCTCTACTGTTGCTTCTTGAATACTTCCCCACCAGGCATCCAGGGGTCGGCTCTGACATGAGGAAGCAAAGCCCTGCTCCTCTACCAAGATGGCCACCTCTACACAGACCCCC
>NW_017306477.1:155032-166343 GCF_000935625.1 Nanorana parkeri | reverse complement strand
ACCCCCCCCCCCCCCCCCATTGCAGAACAAGGCATGGTAAGTCTGTAATGGGAAAAGATCCACCACAGACAGTAATGTGGACTAGTTGTTTTTGTCCTCCACTTGCCTTTTTTTAGGACAGCTTCCACAGCTCATGTCCCCTTTAGTATATTTAGAAAATATGTTTTGTGTTATGTTTAGTGTCATGAAGACTATCACCCTTATTGTCTATAGCATGAGCTATTGTCCCCTAAATTATACTTAACGTTCTGAAGTATCGCTGTAATTAAGTTATTGAGATTTGTGGGGGGTTTGAAAGGGGGTATTGATGTGATTAGTGAATTTCAAGTTGCATTTCAGGTATGGTTAATTGAACAAAGCTAAAGATAATTGGGAAGTTAGAGACAGAGAAAGAGAAAACTGGGGATAAGAGGAAAGGGTATAGAAGAAAAGATAGACCTTGTCCACCACACACTCAGACTTAGATCTCCTTATATCAGAGGTGGCCACATACAGTATAATATTTATTATATGCAATGCTACAGAAGACTACAGCATATACATTACAAAAGATGATTAGAAACTAATGTTGCACCCCCCTGACCCCCAGAGGCCTGAGGTGGACCCCCCCAAGGGCAGAGAGGGCTGACATTTCACTCTCAGGAGCAGATCCTTAGCCAGTGAAGGGATGTGTGATCAAGAAGTTGGGCGCCAGTCACTTTAAGTGCCTTTTCAAATGCTTTATTTGAGAAGTTTTTACCTGGGAGAGAGTGTATAGGGCTTAGGATATCCATGGAAAAAAATATAGAACAGACTCCAGACTTATCAGTCCCTTTTAGTCTTCCACAGTGCAGAATCAATAGGAGCACAGGGTGATACTGGATAATAGAGCAAACAGCTGAACTGGGATAGGCATGAGACAGGGATAGGCATGAGATCTTCCATAACAGAGACAACAGACTTGTTCCTGACGTCCATATCAGTACCAGGCACCTGCAGTAGCCACCCGGCTGTTCTGGTTCTCTTCCTCAATCAGTTACTGACCCCTCCAGAGTCCACAGATGTGGCCTCCTCCAGGCTTGAGGCCTAGTCAGCATTTCCATCTCTGAGCATCCCACTCCCAAGCTAAGCCCGGGGGCGTACTGTACTGAGCACTTGTCACTCCACCAGCATGCACCACTGGCCATGAAACCCCCAGTGATTGGCTGGTGATTCATAGACACTCATCATGTTCTCCCATTGGCTGGCCCCATTACAAAACAAAATTTCCACTCCTGACTGCACCAAAGGGCTGCAGGTTGGGTACCAGAGCCTTAGATGGCCAACAGGCTGTGGTCAAAAGTATCAGGTAGGTATTACTCTATCCAAGGTGTCCAGGTTTTTCAACATGTGTTCAAGTCATGTAAAGTGGCTCCTATTTTCTTGGTTAAATACCATGTCATTCTCTGTTGAACCTGGGCTATAGTAGACCACTGGGCTTATGCTAAGGTTTGTTTAGCTGCAGTGAAGATATAAGTGATTAGTCTAAATTGGCCCTTGTTATATACCTCATAATATTTCTCTTTTTATATAATATATTTTCAATATATGCTGTATGTGTGTAAAATATATATGAAAGAATATTCCTTTGTGAAAGGAAAGGCTGTATTTCCCAGAGCAATGTAAGGAGAGTGGGACATATACAGTTACAGAAAAGAAGGATGAATAGTGATTATACAGTACAAAGCTCTTCATACACTGGGAAATATAACTGAAACCAGAGGATAAAAGAAAGAAGGCTGCAGCAGAAGGATGAAAGGGAAAGTGTTTTAGAAAGGAGAGAAGACTGAAATTATGAAAGGGAGAATCTGACGTTTGATGTGCAGTTGTATTGCAGAGCATTTGGACAAATAAAGTGTATTGCTGCAGCTGTTCACGTCTGGCTTGTAATTGTAACATTACATTCCCAGAAATAGGGTGATGTAATGCTCTGCATGGATCTATCTGTAGGTGCAATGTGCTGCTGAGGAATTCCCTTGTGTTCTAAAACCATCTGAGGTCACATTGGCCCTCGGGACAAGATGCAATCATGGCTTGGTATGGAGCTGATCGATGTTTCATACAGACTGACTAGCTTGTAAATTGGACCTGAGAAAATGGTACTATTATTAAATATTATGCTTCTAACTTAGTTTTTATAAAAGGGAATGAGTCATATCACAAAACTATGATATTAACCTATGAATCGTGACTTTAGTGGGATCAAATATTTATTTGGTCAGTGATTAAACAGCAAATATGTAATATGCAGAGGACAAATGCATATTTAAAGGCCAGCTCCAGGTTGGGCACTCCCCAGTCCTCTGACACCCCCTTTGCAATCCCCATTCTTGTCACTTTGTTTATTATACATACCTTTCTCAGCCGCCTTTGGTCTGCTCACGTGACACACAGAGTCCCCTTTATCTTCTGGTTTTCTCTGGTGGTTTCTTAGAATTATGCAAAGTAAGCCCATCACATAAAGATGTAATTCATGTCCTATGTAGCATTGTGCTGAGAGTGCAGTGTGTCATGATGATGCACCCCCATGTGTGAGTCCATGACACCCTGGGTTCATAGGGAATGGGTTGAGTTTTAATGGGTGTCATTCAGCCTGGAAAAGAGACCAGTATTCCTTTCCACAGCACGAGCTGCACATGGACTAGGAGAGAGTACCCTGGGCAAGGCTTCAGGCGTGGCCATGGCATACGCATGTAGAGGGAAAGCCGCATGCAGCATTGGGGCAGGAGGACTTCTGGATCTTGGAGGGAATGGTGAAAAAGGGGAAGGAATAGGGCCGTTAGCACCTTGCGACTGCGAGTACAGGATCGGGAAGGGGTGGGACGAGTGAGAGTCAGTGCCATGAGCACCAGTAAATCTATTAGATGATGTGTGCCTCCTGGAATGCCTTGCTGGACTAGGAATCAGCCTTATTGGGAGTCTAGCACACCTTCTGGCTCTGGGTGGTGCAGGTCCAGGCAAAGACATCTCAGCAGGAGCATCAGTGGGAGGGAGAAGAGGGAGGTCAGGGTTCAGGAGGGGAAGTAGCCAGTCAGCCTGACCTTTTTCAAGAAGCTCCCAGACCTTAGAGATGAGGAATTCTGTATCCATGATGTAAAGAAGAGTAACGCAGGGGAGGGCGTCCAACTTCTTCAAATGTTGAAGTCTTCTGCACACTTGTGGAATGTTGCTGCATAGTCCTGAATAGCAAATTGTCTCCGCCTGCTCACACCATAAGATCGTAGCCAATCACGACATAGTGTCACAGTCCAGCAGGTTCAATACACTCCTGGATCTCAGCTGCGGAACTAACCACTCAAGGAGTAAGGGTTCGGTCAGTCTGGCGGAACCGAAATACGCTAAGTGCGAGGGGGAACCGTTCCACATGATGTACCCGTCCTAAAAGTGTTATCTGGATAGACCAATGAGGGTCCCAGGGTTAACTGGATGATATGTTAAGCAGGGTAGCTATTCAGAGTGGACCCGTGTGGCATTTCGTAGTTTCCCTGAAGGTGTCGCAGAGAGGCGCTTGCTTACAACAGCTTCCCGCTCCTCCTTACACAATAGTATGGTGAACTAGCCTGAAGCATTCACTAAGATACTTTGGAAGGTTACAGTGTAATATTTCTGACAGAATGTTCCAGCCTGAGTAAGATATGCAACCCAGCAATTGCTCTGATATAGTACGTACAACTTGTACCAACTGACACAGTTCAGCAAGAGTATATAGCAGACTATGGTTAGAAGTGGCTACTAATAGGAAGGGGAAGATCCCCTAGTACTTGCGGTTCTGGTGTGGAGTAAGTCCCAGAGGATTAACTGGTATCCTGGTATGCCAGAGGTGAGTCTCAGCGGATGGACAGGAGCTGAGTCCCTGTAGGACAGTCTGAACCCCACTCTCTACTGCTATGGCGGTCTGTGGTTCTGTTTCTCACAAAGTCAGTCGCTCGACGCTCCACATCGATAGAACGCCGAGTGACTGACTCACCTGTGAGGGGGCGCCGCGCCCAGTGGGAGGAGTCGGCCGCGACGTCACAGACGAGCCGCGGCCATGGAGCTCCGGTCCGGGTAAGCCTATGACACGGAGCTACTTTACATGTACATAGTAGTTAACAGCTACTTACCGTACTAGGCCATGCTTCCATCAGTCAAGGCAACCTTTAACTAGTATTTCAAGGTGCCTTCATTCTCAGCTGCCTTTTGTCTGCTCATGTGATAGACATGGTCCTCTTTATCTTCTGGTTTTCCCTGGTGATGGGTAGTCCTGAATTATGCAGAGTAAGACAATCGCATAAAGACATCATTGATGTCCTATGTAGCATTGTGCTGAGAGTGCAGTGTGCCATGATGACACACCCCCAGGTGTGAGTCCATGACACCGTGGCCTCGCAGGGAGTGGGTTGAATTATAATGTACGTCAGTCAGCCTGGAAAAGAGACCAGTATTCCTGCCAGTGCCTTTTTTTTTATTTTTAACACTTAAGCAATTTAATTTTAGTTTTGATAAAGTGTGAATTGTGCAGCGCTAAAAGATAATAAAGTGCATGATATAAATATGTGTCTGGTATAGCGTGGTATCGAATTAGAATAGACCCGCCCCGATTTTTTAGTTTTACCTGAAGCTGAAATTAGGCCTTAAGTAATTCTCATGATCTAGTTTGATTCACTCATTGCTAATCAGTGGAATAGCAAATATCCAGCAGCCTGGACATTCTGTAGTTGTGTTTCATAATTTTTCATGTTCTGTGAAGCATTAACAATTTAGCTTCACAGAGTTTTCATGGACACGTTGTCCAGTGCATCAGGGCTGTTTGTTAATATGGTTGTATGGCAACTTCAATGTCATCAGTGATGGAACTTCTATAGTTGTAAGGGGTCACAGCATCTGCACCTCTGAAATCGGTAAAGTTTGAAGCAATGAACCCTATAGCTGGCATCTATGTAAGGAGTATATTGCTGTTTAAATAAGGTTTCTACAATTATATATACAGTATGCTGCCATGGGCAGCACGGTGGCTTAGTGATTAGCACTTCTACCTTGCAGGACTGGGGGTTCCCTGGTTTGAAACCCAGCCAGGACACTACCTGTAAGATGTTTGCATGTTCTCCCTATGCTTGCGTGGCTTTCCTCCCACACCCCAAAAGACATGCTGGAAGGTTAATTGGCTTCTATCTAAATTGGCCCTTGTATGCATGTGAGAAAGGGACCCTAGATTGTAAGCACCTCAAGGGAGGGACTGATGTGTATGTGCAGTATGTAAAGCACTGTGTAAATTGTTGGTGCTATACAAATACCAATAATACAAAATAAATCCTCATGTATCACTTGCCCCTCCCTTTAAGATTGTAAGCCCTCAGGGGCAGGGCCCTCTTTACCATCTTGTCTTGAATTGTATTGTGATTGTAATGTCTTCCTTTTATTGTAAAGCACCGCACAAACTGTTGGCGCTATATAAATCCTGTATAATAATAATAAAAAATAAAAGAGCTCAATGCTTAAGAAATCTATTTAAGTCACATTTAGAGTACAGACAGACTAGTTTGCTTTACAACTCACATTATTGTTATAGGATGTGCTACAGACTAGATCATATTCCATTTCTGGCTGCACAGAACATTGCATAGTTTGTAATGGGTTGTGCAATACTCTGCAGGTCTCTAAGGGTCCAAGGCTTCCTTTCAGCTGTTCAATAGCTGGCTCCCTGCTCTTCCATGCGTGAGGGAGGGAGGGTGAGTCCTGTTTAGTGACCTCTTCTTTCTGGTGCTGGAGATGTGACAGCTCATACAGATGCTGCTTGTCACCTCTGGTTCTGCATGGTTCCACCAACTGTCACCCACGCACACATCACACAGGATGATGCCTTAACCCTTCCCTGTCTCCTTCTTTGGCAGTAAATGGGTTAACCCAGCACACAAGTTACAAAGCAAGTAAAGCTATCCAATAAGCACTAGCTTGGGAATTTAAGAAAAATACCACAAATGATAAAATAAATTCCTTTATTAAAAGTTGCATTCTTTTTTTTTTTAAAGTTAAATTGTTTGTTTCCTCATCTAATCAAAAGACATCCTGTGTATCCAACATAGACCAGCTGCTTTTCCTGCTTAGTTATAGTGCTAGGTTTGCCTCTGACCTTATGAATTCATATTATCAACCATCTAATGAACAATAACATCTTGGCTGCACATTGCTATGGAATCAGACTGTGTTGTGTGTTTGTTTAATATATGGTAGTCAGGGCCAGCTAGAAAATCGCAATTTCACAGAATTATCTCCCCCATATAGAAAACATGTTACAAATTTTGGTTTTGTAACCCCTAGGCCACATATTATCAAGACATACTCAGGCTGCGGTAGGTCTGTGCATAATACACTGAGATGAATATGTCTTATTATTTGGAGCAGAATTGTTATCTGCTTGCCAGAAGTAGGGTTGTCACCTCTAATAGAGAAGAAAACTGCTGGCTTCCTCATTGCCATCATAAATGTATTACTCATGACAAGGATAATAAATTCTGTTTTGTTGCACCCAGCTATGCTGTTTTGGAACAAGCCAGCGCACGCATATAAAAGGCAACACAAAAATACATGGCCACATCATTTCAATTAGATTAAATAACTTGATTGTCTTGCCTTAAATCATAGCAGGCAGCAATACAAAGTCAATCATTTTTATCAAGCTTGGCAATTGCAAACATCTCCTTATTGCCTTGTTACTTGTTGAATTGGGCTTGGTGTCCTGATAGGACCACATATAACTTGGTTGTCTAGTTCAAACCACTAATGATTACGGCTAGGAAATATAGCCACATCTACAAGGCCACCCCAACCTAGACTCGGACCTTGTCGCTCAGTAAAATGCAGAACAGTCGGACCTTAACAAAACCAGTTTTGTGATCTAGTATGAATGAAAGAGGTATGGTTCCAAAGCACATCCTAAAGTGGGCATAAAGTCAAAGCCTCTGCGTGTTGGTGGTGGCTCTATTTGTGAAAAGGCAGCCATTTACAGCCTCTGCTTAACATAAATCTGGTCCTTGGTGGGGGGATAATATGAGCAACATGAAGTGGCCTATTTATAAACGGTTTGCAGAACTATTTGCCCTGCAGATATCTGTGAACTTTCATTCTGTGTCAATAAAGGAAAAAAATGTAAGTTTTATTTATTTTTGATTACAGGTATTTATATAGCGCCGACAATTTACGCAGCACTTTACATAGTTGCACATTCACATCAGTCCCTACCCTCTAGGAGCTTACAATCTAAGGTCCCTGCCTCACATACATATATGGCCAACTTGGAGAGGAGCCAATTAACCTACCAACATGTCTTTAGAGTGTGGGAGGAAACCGGAGCACGCGGAGGAAACCCACGCAAGCACAGGGAGAACATGCAAACTCCTTGCAGATAGTGACCCGGCCGGAATTCAAACTGGGGACCCCCAGTGCTAACCACTACGCCACTGTGCTTTTTCTTTTCAGGTTGAATATAATGTAATGTAATACTGCATTATGGCCACTAGATGGAGCGTTTGAGCATAGGAAATACATAATAAACACAAAAATACAATACAAGAGAAAGGAAATTACATTACATTCAACCTAAAAAGAAAATATACAAATGTGTGTTTTTGCCTCTATTCACACAACAAATGTTCACAGAGATTCGCAAGGTGAATAGCTCTGCAATTTGTCTATAAATTGACTCCTATGTGAGGTGTTGACCTAAAATATCATATTTGGGAAGACTTTTAGAAACCTTTCTCCCTCTGTCCAAAGGGTGGCATTTGTTCGAAACGTGTACCAATCAGTTGCTACTACCAGCGTTTCATTTCTAATTTCTAGAAAATTTAGAAGTGCAATCAAGCTACTACAAATCGCCTGTGTGTCCTGGAAGGACATTAAATATTAATTATTTATATTAATGTCCTGGAAGGACATTAATTAAATATGGTTTTAAAAAGCCGTGCAAAAATAAGGGTTGACCAAAAGGACAGCTGGGTAATTGAAATCTCAAGACAATGTACTCTTCAATAGCATGGAGCGCATTCTTGCGGAATTTCAAGAGCCCAGCTTCATGGAAGCATCAGTACGACATGGTAACTTCATGTGAGGGGCTGCACATGCAGTGAACCTTCCATTTTTTGGAAACTTTTTACTTTCGATGTGATGGTATCTCTGCAGACACACTGCTGCTTTCATGAATCCATGTCCCTGTGGACACCTTAAAGGGGAACTATGGCGTCAGGGCTTATCCTTAGTTCTCCTAAGGGTAATGGGAGGACACCAACTAGCGTCCTCCCGTCACCCAAAGCTCAGTATACAGCGAGCTACTGCTCGCGGAATACTGAGAGGCCGCAGCCGAGACGGATTCAGACATTACTGTTGAGATCCACCCAGCCAGCTGTACCCTCCCCCGTCCGTTCCGCCAGTCAGCGCTGGAGGATCGGACAGCGGAGGTGGGGGGAATCCCTGCGGGGAGCCGTGAGTGACAGTCACGGCTCTCTGCAGGGACAGGATCGAGAAGTGAGCGAGCGACGGTATGTGTTCGCTCACTTCCCGATCTATTGAGCCGACCTGTGACAGTTTCATTGTCACAGGCCGGCTAGAACTATGAGGCTGAGTAATTTTCACTCGCCTCATAGTTCTCCTTTAATGGTTGTGTCACTACTCTATTGACTGTATCTTTGCGGACATGTTTTTGGTTGTCTCACTAGGATACCCAGTTGTGTCTTTGTAAACATTTTTGGTTGTCCTGCTATGATATGGATTCTGGCTACAATATGTAGACATCATTTTTTTTTCAAATGTTTAATCCAGTGCGTCTATTAATATTTCTTCATATTCATTGCATGCCTGTGGAACACCACATATGCCTTTTGTGTGTGTTGGGACGATGGTGAACATACCAGTTTTCTGGTGGGCATTAGATAGTTGGCCTAGGCAAGAAAAGGTATACCGTAAATCTGGCCCTGGACCCACTACACATCTGAAGAGCAGGCTTTTCAGACTAGTGCGGACAGTTGAAGTTGGCTGCGTCTCAGCATTTTCTGTTCCACAAGTGGCATTCAGATTGCTGGACAGAAGTCGGCAACTGCTGTCCAGCAATCTGCCTGCCAGGTTGAAGAAGTGTGCTGTCACCTCCTGAACAATGTAGAGCTTTCATTGTTTTAGACTGTGCCTGCACGCAGCACCTAGGAGGTGGAGGAAACAGGGCAATGATCTGGAGCAGTGAGCCACAACCTTCATTTGCACTTTAAACATTAGAGTGATAGAGATCTAATCCAAAAAATTTATGCAGTAAAATGTTAAGTATTTTACCTATTAGATGTCACTCACGCAACAATTAAATGTTGTGCCCTGGGGTACATTGCCTTAGGCACCCGATTAATTTTGATGCATGAAAAAATAGGTTCTGCTTTATTTTTAAAAGCACACAGGGACACTCAGGGAGGAATTTATCAAACTCTGGAGCACATTTGCACTGCAACCAATCAGCTTCTCTGTCTCATTTTCAAATCTTACCTGAGCAAACTGAAGAGATGCTGACTGGTTACTATGGGCAACTGCTCCAGATTCTGTCTGCTCCAGTTCTGATTAATTCCCCTCATAGAGTACTCATATCTGTGGATTGTGGTGCAGTGTAGCACAGTTGCTCTATTGTGCATTTTATATGTGAGTTGGGGTGAAATTAAGAATTGTGTGTGTTCTGGACACAAGCGCTGAATGTTCCCTATTCCACACTACGATATTTTGTTTGCTGTGCTGTGCTATTTCATGCCGTCTTATTATGCACACTGTGCTATACATTCAATACTCCATTCCACAGGTTGTCCAGTTAATTTCCTATTAAACATTGCCTTATTCTACATGCTGTACGTTTGCTATTCCACACCATTTCATTCCATGTGCTGTGCCGCAAATGACCTAGTACACATCACTCAATATATTGTGCTGTACATTCCCTATCCCACACTACCTTATTCTGTATGCTGTGCTGTACATTCCCTATTCACACTGCCATATTCGGTACTCTGTGCTGTACATTCTCCTTTTCCACAGTGCCTCTTTCGAAATAATGTGTGCTATTTATTACCGATTCCACACCACCTCATTGTGCGTGCTGTGCTGTACATTCTCTAGTCCACACCACCACCTTTTTGTGTATGCTGCGCTGTACATTTCCTATTCCACACAGCCTCATTCTGTGTGCTACGCTGTACATTCCCAATTCCACACTGCCTCATTGTGCACACTGTGCTGTATATTCTGTATTCCACACCACCTCATTCTGAATGCTGTGCTGTACATTCCCTATTCCACATCGCCTTATTCTGTATGCTGTACTGTAAATTCAACCTTTTCACACAGCCTGTGCACTCAGTTGTATATTCCCTATTCCACACTGCCTCATTCTGCAAGCTGTGATGTACAATCTATATTCCACACCGCCTCATGTTGAATGCTGTGCTGTACATTCCCTATTCCACACTGCCTCATTCTGCAGGCTGTACCATACATTCCCAATTACATACCGCGTAATTCTATATGCTGTGCTGTAAATTACCTATTCCACGCCACCTGTTTCTGTGCACTGCTAGGCTGGGCATTCTATGAAAGGGCCAGTTGGTTGTGTTTGCCCCCCAGACTTTCCCCCAGAGGACTTTCCAGTCCCCCACTGGCCAAAGCCCACTTTCTGCAAACCACACCACATCTTCATCCAACAGTTACTGTCTCTGGTCAATGAGTATGTATTATGCTGCTGGTTACATCAGGTGTTATACAACTGTATTGGGAGGTTTGTTATGCACTTAGCATGCAGAGGCTTAAAGGTTTAGGACTATTTACTGCACCTCTTAAAAACACACCCATGTTTTGCCCCTACAGATTTATATCTAGACCCCTTGTTCTGTTCACACAACCCTGTCACATGACACAGAATTTAAGTATATGGGGCCCCCACTTTAATACTTGCCCAGGGCCCCATTTTGCCTACATCCAGCTCTGAGTAGTAGACAAGGACAGATTGCTGTCATCCTATAGCAAGAGGTGTCTAAACAAGCATCTTAGAGTAGCATTATACATAATTACACTGAGTGGCCATACTGGAAACGTGATTCATCGGACGACATGACTTTTTTCCAATCCTTGTGTTCTTGTGCGAATTGGAGACGTTTTTTTTTGTTAACTGCAGACAGCAAAGGTGTTCGAACAGGCCTTCGGCTTCCATATCCCATAAGATGCAGTGTACGGCGAACAGTGCGTTCAGAGATCATTTGAGAGGATCCCTGATTAAGATCTGCAGTAATTTGATGCACTG
>NW_017306477.1:145612-147788 GCF_000935625.1 Nanorana parkeri | reverse complement strand
TTCTTGAAACCACTCCTGCACAATACGAGCACCGTGGCATGGCGCATTGTCTTGTTGGAAGAAGCCATCTCCATTGGGATACGCCATCAACATGATAGGATGAACTTGATCAGCAACGATACTTTGGTATGTTGTGCTATTCAGACGTTGTTCCACACGAATTAAAGGGCCCAAATCATGCCAGGAAAACATGCCCCAAACCATAACACTGCCCCCACCAGCTTGAAGGGTTGTACTCATGCATGTGGAGTGCTTGCTTTCATGCTGTTTCCGCCAAATTCTCATTCTGCCATCTGCATGATGCAACTGGAAACGTGATTCATCGGACGACATGACTTTTTTCCAATCCTTGTGTTCTTGTGCGAATTGGAGACGTTTTTTTTTGTTAACTGCAGACAGCAAAGGTGTTCGAACAGGCCTTCGGCTTCCATATCCCATAAGATGCAGTGTACGGCGAACAGTGCGTTCAGAGATCATTTGAGAGGATCCCTGATTAAGATCTGCAGTAATTTGATGCACTGTTGCTCTTCTGTTGTCTTGTACCAGTATTGCCACTCTCCGTTCTGCCCTAACATTGACTAGTCGCTGACGGCCACAATTTGTACGTTCAGACCCAGATTTTCGGCTGACAGTCCAGTCTTTAAACACTTTAACAACAGCTGCTATTGAACATTTAACGAATTCTGCTGTTTTGCGGATACTCGCTCCATGGCTCCGAGCGCCAGCAATCATCCCACGTTCAAAGGCTGTTAAATCGCCTTGTTTACTCATATCTTCAGAAAAAAATCACTTCTACTGTCGTGGTAAACAACCTGCTTCCCTATTTATAATAGTCTGGCCCACTAGCAACTTCAGAGCGAAATTATAGCTAATTTGCCTACAAACGTCAGGTGGTCATAATAATCTGGCCACTCAGTGTATATAAAAGAAGAACTGCAGGCAAAGCAAAAAACTTACCCTTGCAGTGGGGCTACCCCACACTACAAGGGTGGCTAAGTGCTGGTTTTGTTTAGGGGGCTTAAATAAAACTACATTACTATTCTGACTCCGACCGTTGTGATAGCGAAATATATCCCTTGCTGAGACCTCTATGCCTGGCCTGTATAAGCAGATATACTCACTGCGGACAATCCTCGTCAGATAGCTGAACTCGTCAATACCGATTCATTCAAAAGAGGTGTTTATTCTTTAACATCAGGTTACAGCAGATGATAGGAACAGCAGTTGAACGGTTATAGTATTGTGCGGTCAGAAAATGATGCCTTTCCTCCGTACTGTGCAGATTATATGTGTGTCCTGTTACATGTGGCTGCTAGCTTTGCCATGACACAGGAAGTACTGCACACAGGAAGAAGGGTGGAGCTACATACACTAGAGGGAAATACATCGTCACATGAGGAATAATTACAGAAAACATGTTTGTTACAATAAAAGGCCACTAGATGGCAGCATAGGATAACACATGAATTTAGCTATGAGAAAATAGTTAGGCAAATCACACTATATAAATTCTAACCTATATAACAATGCTAATATTAACTGAGGCTATGCATCTCATATTCTATGCCCCTGTTGGGGCGGCACAATTACTCACCTGATTCTCAATCCCGCTGGCTCCCTCCAGGCTACTAGACTGTTTCCTGCAGCCTCCTCTCCCCCGGGCTCTGGTATTCGGTCTAAGGACTCCTGACATCATCACTTCTTATGCAGGTCCACTGACCTGCATTAGACATGGGGACGTCGCGAGACATGCCAGAGCAGGAGTGGAGGGACAGAGAAGTGAGCACTGACTGCCGCGGGACCAAGGATAAGGTGAGTACTGTAGTACAGTTTTATTTGTAAACCACCACTTAACCCTTGCAGTGCGGGGGTATTACCGTGTTAAGATAATATGATATTTTAATGACTGGCTTTATATATAGTTTTTAAAAAAGTCACAGAGGAGAATGAATTTACAAATAAAGAGTATAGTAATTATTCCGAGGGCAAAGGGATAAAGAACAGAATAAGTCTAAAGCAAACATAAGGAGAAAGAAACATATGTTAGAAGACTGTTTAAGTGGAAATCTGCAACATTCAAGATGACAAATAATTATACTGTTTCAACTTGAAAAATAAATGCACATTGTAGATACAGTCTTCTGAAATATGTATACAACTGAACATGTGCATCCAA
>NW_017306477.1:108284-145602 GCF_000935625.1 Nanorana parkeri | reverse complement strand
CTTGAATACTGAGTAAGGGCCAAACAGTCTTCAAAATGGCATCACACACACAGCTGAGAAATACTATTTGGAGTTACAACAATATTAACTTCACTTTGGCTATGCCTATATAATCTTAATATTTGTGCTTGAGAGGTTTTTCATTTTTAAGGTCAGGCATGGTTTAGTTCTTGTGCGGCTGGTTTTATTTAATAATCCAAACTGTTCAGCACTTTGGTAGAGATTTCTCACTCTTCAAAGGACCCAAGAGACCAAATTCCGGATAATTTCACCAGAGGGGCTGCTGTTCAATTGCAGGTTGGGATACACTAGTTTTATTTAAGGTTGAACTCCGGCAAATGGATAAATACACAGATAAAATACATACATGGGAGCTATTTTACCTGCCAAATAATTTGCATTTCTGTCCATCCAGTCCAGCTCTGCGACACAGCACAGCCCGGTGGATGACATCACTCAACAGTAAGGAACACAGTGGTATCCTTCCGCCTCTCCAGCCCGATGACTGGAGAGGCGGACTGATGAGGCCATCCCTCTGCTCACTCCTTTCATCAACATGTTTGTTGTCAACACGTTTGCATGCAGCATGCCTGAATGACTGCCAATCCTGCAGCTCCAACTCCCAGTGCTGCTGTATTGGGGATTGCAGGAGGCTGATATCAAGTTAAATTTAGGCAGTTACACTAGTTGCATTTCAAATACATTAAATGCTTTTTTAATGAATACAAAGCTGCATTAAAGTAGTATTACATTTTTAAACTTTTTTTTTCAATTATGAATCCAGATCAAATAAATATACATTGCCCAGCAAACTATTTGTTAATATTTTTACCCAAACACAGCCATCCTGTTTCCAAATAGCTCCAACTCTCTCAGCTTCCCTCAACTTCCTGTCCAGTACAAGATCACACGGGACAAAGCAGCCTCCAGCAGCCGTCCATCTACTAGCTTGAAGAAGGAAGGAGGGATAAGGGAGGAGGGGAAAGTGGGTTGTAGGGAATTGTCTTGCTTTGCTGGGTCTGTGTGTTTGTGTAGACACACACAGCTTATTAGCACACACAAGGAAAAACCCTAAAACTGGACAGCAGGGTCAGTGCTCAGGGGACCCGCTGATTCTGGAGGAAGCTAAAACTTTTAAACACTAAGAAGCAGCATTCATTGAAAGTGATTTAAATAGCATTTAAAATAGACTAAAAACATTTTGACTTTAATATCACTTTAATTTGTGCCTTGAGTTTAGCTTTAAAAGCAACCCCTGGCAGCAACTAAAATCAGTTTACTGCTTGCTAAAGAAACATTATACTGTTGTCCACTCAATTTACTTTTATCTGTATGGATATCTTTAGATATTTACATGTAGCCAGAATCTCCATGCTTCTTGCACATTTTTTATTGGGTCTACAGTCCCTTGTCATTTGATTCTTTGCTGTGTAACTTCCATTCCATCTCTTGCTCCAGTGTATCTTTGGGGAGGATACAATGCAATCAGTAACGGGCCGTTCTCACATAGCTTTTTACCGCACCGGATCAACACACAGGTCACAGTTAAGACACACAGAAAACAATTGTTTTCTGTGTGCCCTGTTCACACCACAATGTGGGTGTGATGAGCAAGGTGCTACGGAAAAAGGAAATATGCTGCATTTTCGCAGTGCACTGAATGCCACCACAAGCCACCCTGCTGCTGTGATGGAACCTCAATGGAGTGTACACTCCACATAAAGGTTCATGTTTGCCTGGGACCTTTCATTTCAATGAATCGGTACATCTGGAAATACTGAACACACACAAAACTGTGTCATATAATTTGTATTTTGTAACTCTCAGGGCTGTGTGTCTGTACAAACTAAAACCAAAGGTTTTTGATACAAAGAACCAGGGCAGCTTTTTTTTAATACCTAGATAAAGCTACATGTCCACGTTGTAAGATTCTGGGACATTCTCATCATTTATGTTCGGGCAACATATTGCAGCTTACCAATTCGTAGATACTGTAGCTGCATTAGTTTCCTTTTTTAGACTTTTTTCCTTTATTTTACCTGGTGATCCGGCTAGTAAAGCTGACCATACACTGTTCTATTTTTTTGTTCAACAGGCTGACCAAGGAATCCTCTGCTGAGGCATTTTGTCAACCAGGACGGCAGATGGTGGTCTGCCGTCTTTTGAATATGTCCTGGATGACGAAACGCGTCAAGACCTTGCTGAGGCTATTGTGATCCAGAAGTCTGTGGCTAGTGAGCACTCTGGAGAGGATCGTTTTTATATTTACTATTTGCCGGCTAATCTTAAACATACCGCATGTTAGTAGGTCTTATTTATTCTAAATAAAGCTTGTTAAGTTCATACTGCATGATGAGTGGTTTCTTGCTTTTTTAATATGGCACTGTGAGCGGAGATTAACCAAGCAAACTGACTGTGGAGTGGAGAGGAGCACGAGACTCAGAGGGTGGAAGATAGCTTTGCAACATTGTATTACATATGGTTTGATCGTCTTATTACTCTGGTGAGTGCGGATAAGAGAGATTTTCGGCACGGGGAGAGTGACACTTCTTATTTTTGCCCCGGAAAAGCGCAAAAGTTTAATGATGTGGACTATTGGTGATCTGAACTTTGAATTACATTAGGGCACTTTGGTTGTGTGGAGCGCGGATTGGACTTTTTTGAATCACTTGTCTATATAGAAATAATTGATCTTATGTAACTGTAATGTCTTCCTTATATTGTAAAGCGCTGCACAAACTGTTGGCGCTATATAAATACTATGTAATAATAATAATAATATTTACACTTTATACATATCAAAGTTTTAGATTGAATATTTCTTCATCTGTTTTATCACTTTTATCACATTTATTTATTTATTTGGTATATTTATTCATTTGTTTTGACATTTTTATACTACTTTTATGAAGAGATATTTATTGAGATTTATAAGCTGCTATGTTTGAAATATTTAATGCACTTTAATCTGAATTTGTTAAATATAGACACATTGTAAGGGAAAGCACTTTTTAATATTGGTAGCGCTGTGCACTTTTTTCACAATTAAAAATGACAGACAGAGGGTTAAGAAACATTTAGCACTGACAGGGGTGCTTACGCTCAGATTTAATTCATTTTTTTAAAACCCTTAGGCCAACATGAAAAACAAAAAAACTGTTTCTGTAACTGCTTAAAAAGTGTTAACTGGAGTTCAGGTTTAATTTGTTAGTCAATTCCATCTAAATCTGCCAGAACATGTAACACCAAATTCCCCACAGTGTGACAATGCTGCTATCCAAGTGTGGTTCTGTTGCTTCTACATAGAGTGGAGCCACCCTGACAGGAAGTGTGTTACTGGCTGGATCACCAGCTGAAAATAAAGGGAAAAAAGCCACACAAAAAAAGGAAAACTAATATAGCCACCACATTCAAGGATTGGTATGCTGCAATATATAACATTTTGTTTTGGGGTTTGGATACACTTTAAATGTATCTAAAACCAAAACCAAAAACATTATTTTACTGTCTTTATCAGAAACTAAATTGGTACATCGGTATTCTAATATTTCTTGGTATATGCATAGAGCAGGATTAAGGTCTTGTACCAGTCTTGCCCCTCTGCGTTCTGCTCTAACATTGACTAGTCGCTGACGGCCACAATTTGCATGTTCAGACCCAGATTTTCGGCTGACAGTCCAGTCTTTAAACACTTTAACAATGAGCCCCTCTTGAACATTTAACAAATTCTGCTGTTTTGCGGATACTCGCTCCATGGCTCCGCGCCAACAATCATCCCACGCTCAAAGGCTGTTAAATTGCGTTATTTACCCATATCTTCAGAAAAAAATCACTTCTACTGTCGTGGTAAACAACCTGCTTCCCTATTTATAATGGTCTGGCCCTTTACCAACTTCAGCGCAAAATTATAGCTAATTTTCCTACAAACGTCAGGTGGTCATAATGAACTGGCCACTCAGTGTAGTTACATAGTTAGTCAGGTTGAATAAAGACATAAGTCCATTAGGTTTAACCCATAGAAAAAAAAAAAAAAAGCAGAAAAACCACCCGAAACAGACCCCTTTGCCCACAGTTGATCCAAAGGAAGGCATGTTGGATGGAGTGAAGTGGGGGACAGAATTATCTGGGCAGTAATTAATAGTAACTGCATCAGGGTTCTATTTCTCGGTTACAGGGACGGCATTAGAATTTTCTAGGACCCATGTAATCTAAACCTCAGGCCCTATACTCCTCAGGTCACCAATAAAGTACAAGTGCCCAAAAATAAATATATTAAATACAAACAAATGAAGTCGCATACAAGAAAACTGAGGGTTGCTATCCTTGTTCTCTTGTCTTAGCAATTAAGTGCAAGGGCTATTAAATGAAAATATTTTATTCCAAACAAAACTGGTAATTAGTGTTCAAGAAGTCCGAGTTCTCTATGTCAGAGGCTGCAAGATGGTAGGGTCCCAGGGGGCATCAAAAATATCATTTCATTTTTATTTAAAAAAAATATGCATTAAAGTATTGTTTCTAAAGAGTGAATCATATTTATATATATATCTTTTAAGCAACACCTTAAAAAAATTCCCTTTAAGAAATGATATTAAAGAAACATATTATTCAACCTGAAAGGTATTGTTTTCTTTATCAGATGACTCAGATATGACCTCCTTCGCAGTCTCACCAATCTAGACTGTAGTGCTTCCAAGCTGGTTGGCTTCTGTCCAGGTGGGCCCAGAGCTAATAGATTGCGTAACAATATCTTACAATAGGAATTTGTTTTATATGTTTCTGTAAGGGTCAGTTTTAGGGGTATATACCATATTATATGGTGTATTTGTACAGGACAATAAATATGTAACGGAGGGCGTAAATAACAACAAAAATGGCAGCCAATCAGATCAATTTATAACTAGCACAGGAAAGGTGCACATGGGCAGGGCAGTGCAGCGAACAATACAAACATTTCCCAGAACTGAGCCACATGCCTCAATACATACAAACATTAAGCAAACTGTTTGCTTCACCTTAATTATTGCAATCTTCAGTATATGTTGTTGCTCTGACAAGGACCATCCCTATAATGAGGCAGGCTGAGGCTGTTGCCTCAAGCGGCATCTGTTTTGGTCACACGTTTCCGGCCAAAGCACCCCAGGTAGCTAACAGCAGGGCAGGGAGATGTGTAGGGGCCATACACATATCCCCTCCCATCTGTTAGCAACCTGGGATGCTTTGGCCAGAGTCCCTCCCAGCTCTTGGCAACCAGCGACACATCAAAGTGCTGGGCAGTGCACCACCAGAAAATTGGCCAGAGCACCGTTAGTGTGCACCACCAGCACCCCATCAACTACCCCCTGGAAAGTGACCACCAAGAGACAATCCTAAAAGTGACCACAGCACCCCCCTACCTCAGGCAGCGATTATGCTATGGGTGGCCCTGGCTCTGACCATGGTCCACATTCACTACTACATCCTGAATGGTAACGCCAAGTGGTGAACTTTGGAATAATTAGAGGGTGAATCAGAAAAACTGGATCTGCATTACATCCAGCACCTGTGTATATTCATTCTAAAGACGTTCTTCAGGAAAGAGTTAATCTCTTTCCAATTACACACAAAAGTAGACTGTACATGATTTGCATCCCTCGGCTCATTAACGTCCATGGAAGAGATGAGGGTTGTTTGATGTCTCAGCCCCTTATCTTTGATCAGCTGTTCTTAGAAGACTGGTTATTAGTGGAAGTGATGCTAAAAATACTCATAGAACTGAATAGGTAGCCTCTTTAAAGGAAACACAAAGCCTTAGAACTCTCTATAGATATATAGACTACGTGTACAGGAGATCAGCTTTATGTAAGCATTATTTCAGTGTGTTAATGTTTTAAAACACCTTGTTTCTGTGTGTATTTTGTAATTATATATACATGGGAGCAATCATATTTGATCATTGCACTCTGCTTCCTACCTTGCAGTGCTACACAAAGGTCCGGGCCTAATGCCTCAAACAACACAAACCTATGAGTTGGTTGATCCACTAAAACCAATACACTCCCTGGATGTCTTATATCTAATTAAAGCAGTTGTGAAAGGGATTCTGTCACATTGCCAATTCTCTGGCAAGTGACTCTGTCACTTTTGCCCTAAATGGCCCAGTGATGGCCAGCATAATCAGAAGCTATGGAGGTAATAAATCTACTCTTGGATGGGGGGGAGGAGGACAGGATTGTACTGCTGCTTGCTGCACAGAGAAAAGTGAAAAGAGCTGTGATAGCAATCCTGAAGACTCCTCCTGTGTGTCTGACAGCAGTTCTTCTAGACTAGAGACTTCAAAGCACTTGATAGCTTCTGCAGCCTTTCCAACCCTTAATGATACAGTACCGGATCTGTGCTGTCTTCACAGGCACACATTTTCAGTTTAATTTGCCTGAACAGCCAATCTACAGCACATTTTTGGGCTTCTTCCTTTTGAAATATCAAACAAATGATGGGATGTATATACAGTAAGCTTGTATCAGCAGATCCTCCATAGGACCACAATCATGTTGCCCTGTAGCTAGTGGAATAGTAACTTGTATGTTTTGTGTACAATCATAAAAATGCCTCTGTGCTCACTTAGATCATTTTCATTAAGAATATAAATCTTCCACCAGACCTCTGTTCCTCCAGATGGTCAGCTATGTGGTGGGCTCCTTGTTCCCAGTAATGCACAGAGCGTTCCAAATAAAATTACCCTTCTTCTTCATAACAAGCTAACTCAAACCGAATGCACATCTGGAAAAAGGAAAATCCCAACTGCTGAGTACCAGAGGATTTCCCTAGAGGCAGCCAGAAGGTAAAACCAGTTGGGAGGTGCAGTTAAATTCTTTGACATGTAAGCCGAAAATCCTTTACTGGATGTGAGTGAATTTCATCTGAGGATTCAATGCAATTAAATACTCATTTAAAATAAGCACTCAGGTCTCTCTGGCTCTTGCAAAGGTGCAGTTTACTCTTGCCTGAAATGCTCTTTGTAATTATAACAGTGGACTGGAACCCTACCTTGTAGCTACGTCAATACACTCTCACGGATATCAGTTAGCCTGCAGTATCTGCTAGCCTCCAGAAACTCAAAAATATAATAGCACATAGTAGACTGTTCTGTGCTGCTGCTGCTCATTACAATCTACAAGTAGTTTTCAGACTTCAAAACAATTGCTTCTGAGGTACATATTAAGAATGTAGGAGGACATAACCCTACCTTATAAAAGTTTCCAAAAAGGCAAAGGCATTTTTCCTACATAGTAAGATCTTGTTTTAGGAACTATGAAATTGGAGAGAGAAATTGGATTCATATCTCACTTTCTGGTCAGAACAATAATACAGCTACTATAGTAGTTAGTAACATTCAGCTTACCTTTTTAGTGGCTAACCATAATCCGTATAAATGAAAACCTTCAAAGATTACACCTGCAATGCCAACTATTTCATCTCATAATTAGGAACTTTGTTCTTGTGGAAGACGGTCAACGAGATCTAGTACATGTGAAGCTATAAGTAAGAGTTTTGTTCACAGTGGAGAAAGGGGGCAACCTGATTATACCACCTAGATGTATAAAATAGTATATAATTCATATGCACAAGTTCATATTAAAAGCTTTGGAGAGCATTACCAGTTTCGGACACGTGGCCTTGTCAATTGTATGAAGATTGAGACAAGAAAAGGAGAGTGCTGACAAAAAGAACAAGTGGCACAGCAATGGGAAGGGAAGAAAACACAAATCCCTCTATAGTACAACCTGTTACGGAAACGTTGGCAGGACTGTCATGGAAATGGAGTGCTGGAATTATGAAAGTAATGGATACTGATGAACAACAAAATCCCCTTGCAGGCATGATGTCTGGGGAATGAACACCTTTGTCTCAACTGACTATGTAAACTATACAGTATTAATCACATACATCTTCCCAGTCAGTGAAAAGATCAAAAGTAACAGACTGGTTAAAGACTGGGAAAATCCATTTGGACTCCAGAATGGCTCACACAGCCTCCTCTACCATTTTGCTAATGTTAGCCATGAGGACACATGTGGTTTAGGGTACCCATAGACATAAAATGATAATTACCCATTCTGAATGTATTGGGAAATGACCTTGGGTGGCTAAAAGTGTACTAGCTGAAAGAAACAGAAGAAAGAAAACTGGAGAGAACAATTGATAGGGCCTAATTTCCCCCTCAGAAAAGCCAACACCACGATCTACGAGTTAACAGAGTGTAAACCTGCGGGGGGTGCCTCTAATAATATAGTCAATGATGAACTTTCTTTAATATTGTAAAGTAAAAAAAATATATATATATTTCTTCCCCCCAAAATAAAAGTCTTTTAATTTCCCTTCAAACAGATTCTAAGGTTATTCAAACACTGCTGGTCACACACAATGACAGTAAGCATCGACGGTATGACACAATCAGACAAAAACAGATTCCAGTACAGATCCAATAGTATGATTTTATTTCTATATCACAGTAAAACAGTATATTGTATGGACAGACACATTTTGACACAAAATTGCACAGGCCAGGAGCATATATATCTCTATTCCACAATACAACTCAAAAAAACCCATCCAAAATATTTCTGCCTCTGTGTCTTATAAGTTTCTTGGCTCATGAGCCTGCCGCCTTCCTGGCCAGGATAAAGTTTACCAGCTGATATACTGCAAGGTTAAGTAGATACTCTCTTTATATCATATACTCTAAAATCAATAATATCCTCTTATATTTGGTCCCGTAGAAGGTTCTGAAAATCAGGCATAAAATGAAATGGTGGGCAAAACTGAGTGAACCCTTTACATGCTGGTCTCATGATAGCATGTCATCATACGAGAACCAGCCAAGCGAATGATTATGGGAAATGAAGACGTATCGCCATATACAAGTGCATGCCAAGCAAAACTGTTGGGTTTAGGGTGGGGTTGTATCTGAGTCATGAAGTCCTGTTAACCCCTTCACTTGTAGGGATCTTGTTTTGTACTTGGAAGTGTTCAAGAACCATCTGTTTCTCATGCCTGATAGAACTTGGAACACGTGGAAAATATGGGACAGAGAAGAACAGGGCAAGGACAATCTCAAAATAGCCTGGATTACAACGCTAGATTTTTCCACTGGTATAATACTACACGGATGATGTACAGAGCAGCCGTACAGTAAAACGTTAGCTTCTTTGTCTGATATGTCTCTGCTTCCTTCCTGCTCCCCGTGCTGTTATATAACCTGCATTTTAGAAGGAGTATGCAGCTAGTTCAAATGCAGCGTACTTTAATGCCATATTAAAAAGCCCAACCCACCCTGGTTGTAGTGACCCTGTAGTTATAACCGCATGCCCACCCAATTACCCACCCCAGTATTCCCAACACCCGTACTCCCTCGCTGCCCCAGGTTCAGGAGGCCTGAGACAGCCAGGAGCTGAAGTCCTTGGCTGGGCCCTCACTGGGAGATGGATGGGCTCACACCGAGTTACTGGGGTACTGTGTCCAGCCCACCTCCTTGTATGTTGCTTGTACATGACTGTATATGAGGCTCCGTAATTTGCTCCAAGCTAGCTGTACTTCTGGGGTGAATTCTTTGGCAAATGCTTCTGCAATGATTTCCAGTATCACCCCAGTCAGGATCTAGTGTAAAACAAAATCAAAAGAAATAATAGAAGACATCAATCTTAATAAACAGGTTAAAACAGTCATACAATGTGTGCTTACAAAGATAAACTTCAATGTAAGGCTATCTACAAATCTTGTTATGCTCTTGCTGAACGATCTTTCATATCAAAGGTCATTCTATAAATATACACGTTCTCATCTTTGCAGACAGGCATGTTTGCCTATGGAGGAGAGAGGGGGAGGCAATGGAGTGCTGGACTTAGCTTAGCTCCTGGGAGAAGAATATCTGATCAACTAAGCTGGTCGCTTTGTGACATCAGAGTGCTTGACCAGATGTTTGCAAGGGTTGCAATCATCAGGATTGGGGCAAATATTTTGTCATTTCTCTTGGAACAATATTTAACATTGGTGTTTATAAACACTATACAGGTGAAACTCGAATAATTAGAATATCGTGCAAAAGTAATTGCAGTAAGTGCTGCAAAAGGGGCCCAAACCAAGTACTGAGTACATATGCATGCTTGTACTTTTCAGAGGTCCGATATTGTTCTATGTACAATCCTTGTTTTATTGATTGCATGTAATAATCTACTTTTTTGAGGTTGTGGATTTGGGGTTCTTGGGGTTTTCATGAGCTGTAAGCCATAATCATCACAATTATGACAAATCATGGCTTGAATTATCTTGCTTTGCATGTAATGAGTCTATCTCATATATTAGTTTCACCTTTTAAGTTGCCTTAGTGAAATAAATGAACTTTAGTGCTTGACCAGATGTTTGCAAGGGTTGCAATCATCAGGATTGGGGCAAATATTTTGTCATTTCTCTTGGAACAATATTTAACATTGGTGTTTATAAACACTATACAGGTGAAACTCGAATAATTAGAATATCGTGCAAAAGTAATTGCAGTAAGTGCTGCAAAAGGGGCCCAAACCAAGTACTGAGTACATATGCATGCTTGTACTTTTCAGAGGTCCGATATTGTTCTATGTACAATCCTTGTTTTATTGATTGCATGTAATAATCTACTTTTTTGAGGTTGTGGATTTGGGGTTCTTGGGGTTTTCATGAGCTGTAAGCCATAATCATCACAATTATGACAAATCATGGCTTGAATTATCTTGCTTTGCATGTAATGAGTCTATCTCATATATTAGTTTCACCTTTTAAGTTGCCTTAGTGAAATAAATGAACTTTGCACGATATTCTAATTATTCGAGTTTCACCTGTAAACCAGTTTCCCCATGTCCTCACTCAGATGGCACATGGCACGCAATAGGAGGACTCTACTGAAGGAGATACCATATTATCTTAGAAGGAGTTTGCCAAACGATTTAGTACGATTTCTTTAGTTTTTGCCATCATCACTAAACAAAGAATCTTCTTTATATGAGAATTTACAGACAAAGGGATAACTTCCAGATACCAAAGGATGCTAATTAAAACCATACATCAGAAAAATATGTATCTATAGGCCATTATAGCCATTTTTCCCCCCTGTACACTTGTTTGCTGGAGGGAGGAGCAGCAGCCAACTTAGAAAATGCACAGTAAAGAAAGGAGCGTGCACCGAGACCCATGTGAATGCTGGAAGAGGTGGCTGCAAAACCAAAAGAGCAATCACAGCAGGAAGCTATGACAGAGAAGACAGGTCATTCATGATGCCCACATAGTTCAATCCAAACTGTGGGCATCAACAGCATTATTGATTGTGTGTTGATGTTAATCGCTGTGACCCACTGATAACCAAAGTAGTGTAAATGCTACACAATAGCAAATGCTGTGCTATAGCTCCCAATATATAAACAAATATTTCTGCCTATCTTCAGATTTTATTGATGTATCTTTATTTTCAGCATTAAACCAGTGTACTTGGCATTTAAACACGCCAGTTTAAAGAACATGCACATTAAGGCCCCATTAACAACACTGTGGTGTGCTAGGGCATTATGCCGCATGTTAACGTGTTGTTGTGGTCAGACAGCCAATTCATTGTCCTTAAGGCCTCATTCACACGAGAAAAGGCTGGCACGTACAGCTCCGTGCTGCACGCACGGCCGTGTCGGGCAGCTCCCTGGAAGGACAGGTGCTGCGTGTGATTAGTACGCAGCCCCTGTCCTCCACGGGAGTAAGCGGCCGTACACCACCCTACGCTCACCCCAAGTGCAGGTCCGTGCGGGTGTCCCGGCTCGGACGCAGACAGGATCCATCCTGTTAGCGTACAAGTACGGACACCTGCACCCGCACGGACGTGCAAGGCGGGTGAGCGTGGGGTAGCATATGGCCGCGTACTCCCATACAGAAGGACAGGGGCTGCGCACGCAGCGTGGATCTGTACGTGCTGGCCTTTTCACGTGTGAATGAGACCTTAGTAAGATGTATTGGGGTGCCATTCAGAATAATTTGCAACAACATACGTAATGTGCCTGCAGTGCAATAATGTGAATGGGCCCTAACACAAGCCATCATTCATCCCTGCGTCTATAAGCATTGTGAAGAAATTAATTTTCAAAGTTCCCAACACAGGCATTGTGTTTTTCTATGAGAACAAAATTTTGGCAGCCTGCCAGCCCTCTAATATAAACAACCAGTAGGTGTTTCTAAGCTGTTAGAAAGCAACTGAAACCTGACTTTAGAGTCATGTTTCTTATGAAAAAGGTAATTTGGGCAGTGATGTAATATGGCTGTCCTGCAACTTAAATCATTTTGAAACAATTTTATTTTTATAACAGATAGGCCCTTTACCAAACTTCTAGCTAACATTAAGTTAGACTTATGAAATGTTCACTTAAAGCTTTTGTAACCACTTTGCTGAAAATGATACGTAAATCCTTTACTGGAGAAAATGCTGCTTCAGACTCCTTTTGGTGGGTTACATGCCTGAGCCCAGGAACTTGATCACTAGATCATGTGATCTTCGCTATCATCAAATCAAAATTCGGATTGACTGATTGAGATTGTGAGACCTGGACATTCGGTCATGTAAGGACTGGAATGGCATTTTTTCTTGGAAAGGTAAACATTACAGCCCTAAGCCCTTTTACGAATCTCTATTCACCTATCCCAACAGGTTAATTTATCATCTCCCTTTATGCTCCTTTTTTCTTTATACTACTCTTTAAAAAAAGATTACTCTTCATTTGGAATGTAAAGATTGTGTACTTTAGAAAATATTCCTACAAGTGATAGCATATGGCAGGTACTGCATAAGTCCGGGGCACTGCCACCCATTCGTAAAGCTAATCATGCTTCCTATAGGTGGAGCTCAATAAAATAATACATCAATGATGTAACTGAATCTATCCAGAAATCTAAACACATTTAAAATGTATAAATCATACAACAAAAAGCAAATTACCAGGCAGATTTGACTAATATTTTCAAAGAGCAATATTCCATCATAATTGCTTGCTGGAAGCAATGCATGATGGGCTATGTAGCCTTGAAGAGTCAAGATTGAATCACATTAAGCAGCACAGAAAGAGATGCAAAGCAGACTGGGAATCCAGGAAGGTGCTGAAAGTGATGGGCAGGCAGAAGGCAGAACTCAGAACATAAAAGGGATTTTTGCAAGTAAGCTTTGATTGCATTATCAAAAACAACTCTAGAATGTATTCCTATTACACTGCTAATGTTATAACAGGAGAGTGCATGCTGGGACTTTAAGGGACACCTTTTACAAGTTTGCTTTTTTCTGTTCCTGTGAAATAATACTAAGAGTAACAGGTCCTGTTTCTGTCCCATTCTACCATCTGCTCACGCACAGTAGTTGTCTATAAAGCCTGCCAATACATCAGTGGTGGAGAACCTCCAATGTAATGCAATAATAATGCAATGCAATGTATATGCATATTAGTCATCCATTAAAAGTCTACACACCTTAAAGAATACAGGGTCCACTTTGTGTTTCATAGCATGGCTTTTGCCCACAATTCCCACGACAGTTGCCACCTTTTCAAGGTCCCCAAGGTTTTCCACCACACTGTTGATAGCCCCCATGACCCTTCGGGCATGCTTGCGCAACTGAACACTTTGTTCCATCTCCAGGGGGTCCTCCATTTCCTTAAACTGGCTGAAGTAGTTCTTGGCGGTTGGAAAATTGACAAAGAACCTTGAAGAGAAGAAGGTGAAGAGGGAGAATACTTTAGCGACATATGTAGATGCATAATGGTACGCAGTGTAGCAAATCGCTATAGACATTCAGGTTTAATAAGACAACAAAGTACACATTTGGAAAGTTTAGAGTGGTCAAGACATTTAAAGATGTCTGATGATTGATAGAAATGGGTTACTGAATTGGTAGCCTACTTTCTGACTTATGAATGGCCCAATCTTGGACAGCGGTTTAACCAAAGAAGACATTGATTAAGCTGATTTGGGTAGGTTTGTGCTGTGGGTGACAACAATCATTTTTTACACCTTAACAATTTAAATTGATACAACCTGGAAATACAAGTACAAAATAATCACACAGTCAAGCATGTTAACCAATGTCTATAAATACTGCACATGTTAAAATTAAGCCAGCAGATGTGAAGTAGAATGCATTTGTCCTTCCGCCAACACGTGAAATCTGGTATTGCTATGTGACCATATTGTACAGTGGTTGATTATTACAATCACTGTGACTCACTGGTTGGACTCCAGTACAGGATCTAAAGCTGTGATAGCAAGGGATCGCTCAATACTACTGCACTAAGTGGCTCTAATTAAAAAGGGAATTAAAGGCTTTTAGGGTTCAAATATAGGTAGTTGCCAGTGGGTTGAATCACTTTAGTAGTTAGGGATTCCATGGGGAGATCTTTGAAACGTAAGTCATTTTAGATCCATGGGGCCTCTAACACATTCAAACAGGAGATGTCAATGTTTGTGTTATGTACACTGTTGACTCGGACAAAATTTGACCAGGGTATGGCCCCATTGGCACCCTTAGAGTCGACAAAAAATTTTCAGTCAACTTTTGTCGATGGAGCTGGTCCCAAAATTCTCAGCCGAACAGGGACTGAAGGCAATTTGGGTATTCTGACAGTGGCACACCCACAGATATCAACATTATCTCCTTCACTGAATTAAACAACTATAACTAGGAACATTGCCTTTTTGCACTACTTTAAATAACCTTTTAAGAATGTCAACTATATTTTATATTGCCAAAGCTGCTATATATTTTACACTGTGATTTTAAAATGTACTTGTTCTGGAAAATTGCCGCAAAGCATTATATTTCACTTCTTGTTACATTATAACGTAATTAAATTCACATCCTGACTTTAGGTCCGATACTTTATCGGCCTTAACTACAAAATTATTAGTTCCACTGCTGAAGTAGTACTAATCAGCTCCATCTGGGTTCTACCTGTCTTTGCCTCTGTCCACTTCTGTCTGTTCCTTGAATTGAGGCAGAGGCACTGATCGGCTACTTAGGCATAGGAAACCAACCAGTGCCTCTGTCACACATAGGGATATATTTACAAACAATTTGCAGGACCATTTGACCTGTGAATATCTGTGAACGTTCGTTTTGTGCAAATGATGACAAACATGAATGTTCTGAATATATTTTATTTAGTGGTTGAATGTATTGCGATGTAATACTGCATTATGGCCAGGGAGCATAGGAAACAAATACTTATTCTTAAATTTTTTTTGAAAAGAGTGCAGAATGGTTAAAACTAGGGATGCACCAATACCAGTGCCGATACTTGGCATTTTCATGAGAACTACCAGTGTTGCAGCGGTTGAAGCTGGGATCTGGCGCTCCCCCACTGTCCTGAAATAATTAGTTGATATTGCTTTAGAAAAACTGTCACATGACAATAAACAAAAATGTATCAGTACTTGTACTTGTAAGTACATGGGCAAGTATCAGTGCTTGTACTTGCAAAAATGGTATTGGCGCATCCCTTTATTTATATTCATAAAAAGAAAATCATACATTAAAACAGAGATGTACAAATCCCTGGAGCTCTGTGCGCTCCTTACAAATGACAGCTGCCTCCTAACTTTTGAATTTTTCTCGAGTCTAGTCTTGGAGCTGGAAAAGTATCTGTACTTGTACTTGTACCGAGTACGGTACTTGGTATCGGTGCATCCCCAGTTAAAACAACTTTTTTTTTCAGTTTCTGTCTAAGTGGGGAGATTTCCATTGAAATCCAGTCCTGGAAATTTCTACAAAGTGAGAGGAATTCCCTCTTTGACAGCTGTTACTGGTACAAGTGTCCCCATTGGAAGATTTCCCCTGTATGGACAGAGGCTGTATGGATGGAGCCACTCACAGCTGCGCCAGATTAAAAAATGTCAGGACCATGTTTCATGTTGCTTCCTGAAGAGGGGTGTAACAAGAAACATGGTTTGAAAGGTAAACTTAGCCTTTACAGTTACTTTACTGCCTGTTAAGAATATATAAATAGTGTAATGTCCATATTCTGGGCACAGCTGCCATTTTAACAGACGGGGGAATTTTTCAACAAAACTTGGACCTTCTCAGTGCCCCACAGCAGCGAAATGAGAACTGGTTGAGCCTTATCAGTATGCACGTTTATACACAAACGAGTATGCACGCCTTTACACCCATGAGCATGCATGTTCATATACATATTTTTCACAAAAAATCTTTTGAAGGGGTAGGTCCAGACATATACAACCCACCATCTAATTTCTTTGGTGCATTTTCCTTAGTAGTTCATGACTGATCTCACGCAAGTTCATGAATAATTTTCTTAGATTACCAAGTGTGTCTAGTGACCTTTTACAATTTTCCCCGCACATTTATAATAATAATAATCACAGCAGTTACCTAACCAACTTACATGTTTACCTACATGATAACTATGTGAGACTAGGACAACGAAGACAAACACATCTTATAAACTTTGTTCAGTTAACCAGAAAATTGAACAGCTAAATGCTTAAAAGTGGACCTTTTAGAAACTTTACACGTTTGCATGAATACATTCCTGACGTGACGCAACAGCATCATTTGCCATGCTGTATCTTTTATAATTAAAAAAACAGTCCTTGAGTTCCAGGCAAGTTTTTGATGTCATTAGTCTGCTGCAGTCTCCTCTAACCCAGGGGTCACCCAGACTGCAACATTGTAATGCTGTAGTAAGTCACAAAAGAAAAGGGTAGGGGGTGACCTGTGCTAAAGAGAATATTGGGCCTATTTTCAGTATATACTAGCGATGCACTGAAATTTCGGCCACCGAAACATAACGGCCAGAAATGGCACTTTGGGCTTAATGCCATAAGTGCCATCTTTCGGCCGAAATTGTGGTGTATTCCTAGTTTCACTCCTCCCCACTGTGTGCTGCCCTGTGTTCCCTCTGACAAACCACAGCATCCAGCAGGGAGGAGAGAAACTGTCAGAGGAGACCAAGCGGGGCAGGGAGACCGATGTAAGCCGCAATGTCAAAGGAGGTTGAGCTCCCCTCCCACACTGCCCCGCTCAGCCTCCTGTGACAAATAAGGATGGACAGCTGTCACAGAACTCCAAGCAAGCAGTAAGGGGTGGAGAGTCAGCTGTCAAAGTAGACTGAGCTCTCCTCCCCGCTCTGCCAGCTCAGTCTCCTGTGAGAGCTGATCCAGAATGGAGAGCGGGTACAAACATTCAGCGATCAGTGATCACTGAATGTTTGTAAATAACTGGACATAGTATGAGTTACTATGTACTAGTTATGAATGAATACGAAGTCAACTACATCACTTCCTATTCATTCATGATTGTGTACATAACGTAGTACAAGCCCTCATACTTTCAGATATGGTGGAGTATTTGACTCATTTCTCTTTCTCCCATGTGATTGCATTGGTGCTTGGCGATTTGCAACTCAGACACCCAGTGCTGTCACATGAGGTAAGTCATGACTTGGACCATTGAGCTTACACAGGGCTAAACTTGGAGCTTACGCAGGGCACCTCCTGTTTCCTGCAAGCGAACGGATATGGAAGAGCAAAGTATAGGTGAATATGTGCAGCTTCAGGGACCTACGTGGGCAAAGCACAGGTTAACATTAATGTAAAAAAAATTGTAATGCTGTAGTAAGTCACAACAGAAAAGGGTAGGGGGTGACCTGTGTTAAAGGCAAACCACACTAGCAATAGCTCTAATTGCACATTATGATAACATTTTAAGATTATATATAAGGCTTTTATTTGGTATTTTGTTTTATTTGGAAAAAACAGCTTTGTAGACTAACAAATGCTTTCTTATCTTGTCCTTCTATTTTTATATTAGCTCCAGTGATAGTATTAATGAGATGCCACCACAGATGAATAGTGCAGCAGTGTTCATCTGTAGACTGAAGGCTTCTATTTTTATCATTGACACTTCAAGCCTGCATGTGATTATTGTTAGAGCTGACATAGCAATCACATAATCTGTAAGTACTCTGATTGGTTCCCAATCATCGGTGAGGACACAGGCTGTCAGTGACCACTGGGATAGAAAGCCAGCATCCGTGCAAAGTGGCAAGGCAAGACCACAGTGAGGACACATATTTCAACCTATAACAGAAAGTGCTGGAAGAAGACTCTTAATTATAAGACCACAAAAGTTGCAGATTTAATTAAAAAATAAAATATTAAAAAGAAAATTTGAAATTGCATTAACATGTTACAACTTATATGAGATTTTGGTAAGTAGGTTTAGATCTACTTTAAGCCTTGCTTCTGCATAGGCTCCTTGCCTGATATAGAATTTTCTATCATATCTGTTGATGCATTGTTGTTACATCTGAGCTGAAGGCTAGCAATACACATGTAGGTTTCTCTCAGTCAGCCCTTTGATTTTGAAGTCAACATTTGGCTAGCCAGCTGGTTCGGATAGGACCACCCACTGCTCAAAATTTGCCTGATTGAACAGGAATTCAAGTCGTGTATGACTAGAATAAATGCTAACATAGTGTACTACAAATAGCCCGACTTTAGTTAACCCCTAACTCTGACTACTGTCTCTTGATTTGTTTCTGATGCCCAGAATGACTGACTACCTGGATTTAAACTGAAGCTTGCATAGTGACCCCCAACTCATCTGGCCCATTGGTATTGGATCTGCCTATTTGGCCTTTGTTTACTAGTTCTAATACCACCCTTTCACCTGATGGGAAACGTTCTATTGATTAGACATACAAAGAAATCCATCTCATAAGATGGGTATGCAGATACAACAAAACACATAAAGATTCCCAGAAATGTGGTCGATAGAGGTAAAGAGCATTGCATCAATGGTCACAGTTTTATGATCGAACCCATGCCGCATGGTTTTACATTTTACTACTGAAGGCTCAGGGAAAAGTAAAATAGCTAACAGTAAATTTGATGACTATTTAAAATAGTTACACTCCAGTCATAATGTGCCCACTAAGAGGCTATTGTTTATTCTGGCGTTTTTATTGTCCTGTTGGCAGCTTCCTTATTCTGTAAATCTTTTATTCTGGCAATACACATGGCAGTGTTCAATCTATTTTTAAAATTCATGGCAATGCACAAACAACTATACAGATCAAGCCAACCAACCACCAACACTTTACCGTGTCGATAGAAATGCATGGTGGTAGAATGCAATCGCCTGTTTGGTAATTTTTGCAAATTATGACCCATTTCACACTAGAGGCCCTGTCGCTAATGAAAATTCCTCAGTGGCATGATCTCTAAAAAATACAAGGACAACCTTTGAATGTGTTAGTCCTTCGCCGAATGCAGTTGTGAGGCGCAAATCCCTCACTCCTGAAAACATAAAAAACCTTGGTTTCGGATTAGAGAGTGACTTTTTGCTCCTCCAGTGTTTTCATTGTGGTGCTATTATCTCTGGCCTGCATTGAATGTGATGATGTCAGCGAGAGAGAAAACAACACAATTGACGAGGGGCTAGTTATCTACTTGACTACTTGAAAAGTTCACCAACTTCCCAGAATATTTCTCTCTATTAGAACCTCCTTTTAAAAAAAAACAATCATTATATCTTGATTATGCTGGAAGAAGTAGGAGGGGGGAAGTCAGCCAGATTCTATTTTTTGGGCCAGTCTGGAGTTGGCCTGCAAAGGTAAATTCTTAAACATTCTCATTTCATCAAAGTTAAAATGTTTTTTTGATTATTATTAGAAGTTCACTGATAAGTTATTATTTGTTTGGAATAATATCAGGTTCCACCTATTTTACAATATTGTAATGCCAAAATAAATATGCGCTTGGCTTAACAGACACTCATTGGTCATTTGGACAACATATTATTCATGATCTGACATTTCTATATATGACATCATATACACATCCCAAGCCGGATATAAAAATATTTTCTTTCTCTGTATGAGGCTTGTAAAACACATGGAACTAGTTTATTGTCAAAGAGAACATCCTCTCTCCATGAAGAGAATTTGGGGGGAGTCCATAGTGTTCAAGCTTTCAAGGATCCCAATGTCTACTGTCACTGAGCCAGAAGACAGAACAACAACACTAAAGCCTTTCCAGCCTGGCCTGGGGAAAGGAAGAATTTTTTCTTGACTTCTCCAAATTAGCCATGAGAATACATGTTACATTCATCAATAATGAGCTGAAAGTAAAATGATGCCATCTTTTGAGTTAAAAGAGAATATTGGGCCTATTTTCAGTGTATACTAGCGATGCACTGAAATTTCGGCCACCGAAACATAACGGCCAGAAATGGCACTTTGGGCTTAATGCCATAAGTGCCATCTTTCGGCCGAAATTGTGGTGTATTCCTAGTTTCACTCCTCCCCACTGTGTGCTGCCCTGTGTTCCCTCTGACAAACCACAGCATCCAGCAGGGAGGAGAGAAACTGTCAGAGGAGACCAAGCGGGGCAGGGAGACCGATGTAAGCCGCAATGTCAAAGGAGGTTGAGCTCCCCTCCCACACTGCCCCGCTCAGCCTCCTGTGACAAATAAGGATGGACAGCTGTCACAGAACTCCAAGCAAGCAGTAAGGGGTGGAGAGTCAGCTGTCAAAGTAGACTGAGCTCTCCTCCCCGCTCTGCCAGCTCAGTCTCCTGTGAGAGCTGATCCAGAATGGAGAGCGGGTACAAACATTCAGCGATCAGTGATCACTGAATGTTTGTAAATAACTCGACATAGTATGAGTTACTATGTACCAGTTATGAATGAATACGAAGTCAGCTACATCACTTCCTATTCATTCATGATTGTGTACATAACGTAGTACAAGCCCTCATACTTTCAGATATGGTGGAGTATTTGACTCATTTCTCTTTCTCCCATGTGATTGCATTGGTGCTTGGCGATTTGCAACTCAGACACCCAGTGCTGTCACATGAGGTAAGTCATGACTTGGACCATTGAGCTTACACAGGGCTAAACTTGGAGCTTACGCAGGGCACCTCCTGTTTCCTGCAAGCGAACGGATATGGAAGAGCAAAGTATAGGTGAATATGTGCAGCTTCAGGGACCTACGTGGGCAAAGCACAGGTTAACATTAATGTAAAAAATCTTATTAATGACTACCTGTGTTTTACAAATTTCCATTATGTGTAAAGTTTGTAATTATATCTGTACATGTGGGTGACCATGATTGCTATTTACATACACAGCCTATGCTTTCTGCTCCGAGATGCGGCACAAGGACTAGACTTCACTACTCTGTGGGACTTTCTCCTGATGAAAGTCTACAGGTCATATCTAAATTATTTGAAAACTAAAAATTCTTTATCAGGCCAACTGAGCTTTTCTCAAAGCGACCCGTCAGGTAGGAATATGGCGTGACCATAGCAGACTTATTTTGAAAAATTGTGTAACCTATGTTTAGCCTTTATTCACTTCTTGGTAAGTCACTTCCCTGGAACAAGCATATATACAATAGATGACTGGATACCAGCAGGAATTAATATTGTCAGTATCAAAGTATACACCATCAAAAACATGGCAGCATCTACATTTTTATCCTAACATGTTCCCTCTAAAGGGAACAAGTGGCCAGGCTTTGGACATTATAGTGTACTACAGTGATCTGCAGGGGCAGGCATTAAGGGAAAACTACTTAGGAAGAGGTGCATACAATGACAGTATTCCAACAGACTACACTAACATTGAGAATATAGGGGAGATCCAAAGTTTAGGTATAATAGAAGTAAATATAAAACGTAACTTATGAGCTTTTCGTCCCTTGGACTTTGGAAGTTACAAGAGCACAGACACTTAGAGGAACCATATGGCCCTCAGCATAAGTAGGGGTTCTTTACTGTAAGGGCGAGCAAGCTTTGTAAAGCATTAGGACTGGACGTGTTTTGTGCTAATAATGGCATCCCCTAGCTATAACTGGTAGAATTTTTATTGGTGATCCAGGATATCAACTGATTGTTGATTAATTCCATAAAGAATTCTTTCCCTGCAGTGAGGATACATTATTCCATTCAAACTTCAAGGTTTTAGGTGGTTTCTTCAGCCTTACTTACTATTTAGTTAGGCTTAGGCAGAATCCGAGGCAGCCAGTTAAACACAAAGCTGAAATATATATTCAGGAATTTGGGAAATGGTTAACTGCCTAAAGATTTGTAACTCTGTTCCGCCATTCTTGCGATCCAGACATCTTTGTAACTCTGCATAAGCAGGTACTGGACCTCCAGTGCAGTAAAAAAGTAAGCTTGGTCAAGGACCCACCCCAGTCTGCTGATTGGACAATGACTAAGCAGCAACACACTGATAAAGTCATCCCAATGCCTTTCTCTCCAATAAGGATATTTACAGCCCTTGGCTAACAGCATTGTGCAGAACAGGAAAGCCTTAACCGGCTGAGCGTATTACACTTCCTATCCAGATATTAATACTTGCTGTGTTTGGAAATACATTAATGATTTAATAATAAAGGAAAATTAAATGGTACATTATTACACCTGCCTGGAGTTCACTTTAATATATTACCAATTACCATCAATTTTATGCCATCACCACTGTCTTCCAGGATGGACTGTGGTGTTAAATGTAGACCTAGAGCCAATAAACCTTTCCACTCTTGTAACAGAAAAATGAATAAAACATTCAATAGCGATGATCAACTATTCATTTTCTCTCCCAAAAGAGATTCGTATATATGGAATCCAGTGAATGCGAAACAGATATTGTGAGAATCGGCAGTGATCATAAAATGTGGTTTTTTTTTCTCTCTTAAAAGAAACACAATGAAAAATAATGGACTTTCATTTTAGCAAAGTAATTCCCTACTGTCTCACTGCTTGTTTTCAAATTACTTTGAAAAACCTGTAATCACAGCACGGCAGACCGGCAATCATGTACAATGCACAATACATTTGCTCATTTTAAAATGCAGAAAGTCCGCTGGGATATTCCCAGAAAGCCTCTAAATGTAGGTACTAGAGTATGAGATAAAAAGTAATTATTTAAAGAACAACTCCATAATTTTTAAGTGCTAACCCTTGCAGTGGGGCTATCCCTGCACTACAAAGTTTAACTGCTCATTTTTCTTTAGGGAATGGAATAAAGAAGAAATGCTCACCTGATCCTCAGTCCTGCAGCAGTGAGCGCTCACCTCCCTCCCCCTCTGCTCTGGCTGTGTTATGTCACTCAGAGTCCAACCATCTTACAGACCTGTATTAGACATGATGATGCCACTGGTCCTTAGACCGCCAGTGCCTGAAAACACGGAGCGCACAGCTCACCCCTATCATGCGTCCCCGCAATCCACATTCGGTGCACGGATGACTCTCTTCTGGAGTAATAGGCTCAATCACTGTGGAACCAGCACACAATAATCTTCCAAAGAAATTCAACTTTATTCCACATGCATCTGTACAAAGCACAACCGCTAGTACAGATGTATGTGGAATAAAGTTGAATTTCTTTGGAAGATTATCGTGTGCTGGTTTCACAGTTTTTGAGCCTGGGGGAGATGAAACTGGTCCAGCAGCCAGACAAGACAGTATTCGGTCCACTAGAACAGTGATTCTCAACCTTTTTTTTAGTCATAGCACCCTAAAAAATATGCAAGATCTTAGGGCACCCCAGACAAAAACATAAAAGTCAAAAAAGTCAAAGTGTTTCCCCTCCATAATCCTCAGCGGACCCTTATCCCAGACAGGGGTCTGGTATGGATTTTCAGCACAGACCCCACAAAAAACACACAAAAATATGAGGATCTTCCATCAAATCAGAGTCCCCCTGCAGATCAGGAGCCCTCCCTTCCCACCAGAGCCCCCCTCCTTTCATTTCAGCACCCCCTCCTTTCACATCAAAAGCCCCCCTTCACGTTAGAAGCCCTCCTTCTACATCAGAAGCTCCCTTTTCACACCAGAGCCTACCTTTAATATCAGGAGCATGGCAGCATGGCAGAAGGTGAGAGGCGAAGTAGGCATGGATTGAGGAGAACTTTTTTGAATGGATCCCACCCTTCCTGGTGCTGGCCAAAATTTCACTGCACCCCTGGGGAAACCAGAAGGCACCCTGATTAAGAGGAAAACAAGCAGTTAACCCTTGAAATATGGGGGTAGCCCCACTGCAAGGGTTAACATAAAATCCTGGAGTTCCTCTTTAAGGGAAAACAGCACTTTTGTGAAAATACTGACACAACATAAACAGCTAATACACAGGAATTTTATAATGTAACGATATTAAGAAACGACTTTCCATTTTAGTCTGTAGTCAGCACCAATTTTCTAGATTTGACAAGCTCTGTGTATTAGTATTTCCCTTATTACTTATTTATTGCTATCCACTAAATCAAACCCTTAAAATGTGAAAAGCGGCTGCGAGTTGTTTGTGTTTAGAATGGCCACAGCAATTTGTTACTACCATTGCTTGCTGGGGCACACCCTCCAAAATGGTATTCCCACTGTCATAAAGCCGGACATACATGGCTCGAATCACGGGAATCAGCTGAAATTCGAGCCATGCGTGGCCCTGTCGGCCCCATCCAGCTCAACAAACTTTAACTAAAAAATCCAAGGAGCTAGAAAGAAAATTGTCAGCAGAACAGTGACCATAGCCAATCAGCTCACAGGCAGTTGGGTATTTAAGCAGCTGCACTCCTGTGAAGGGCACTGTGATGGCGCCCCCATAAGGGGTGAGACCATGACGTCCTCTGAATTAAAGATGAGTATTGCAGCCTAAGCTGCTTTTTATTATTTAAAACTTCTAGGGGGCTATTAGAGCGTAAAACAATATTTGCCTGGAGTCACGCTTGAGGCCAGGTTCACACCATTTTCCGGACACAATCTGGACCTAATCTGGAACGCGGTGCATTGCATTTGGCCGCGATTTAACAGCGATTTTGACATGTTTTTTTTTTAAGCTTAAAATGGGCTTACAGGTGCGTTCCAGTGTTTTTGCATGGGTTTGTATGCGTTTTCATGCGTTTCAGTGCATTACGGACCAGAGAAAATGAGACACGCAGTATTTTTTCTTGTCTGGACTGCGAACAGAGCCCAGAAATACCATAGGGATACAATGGGATGCTTTTTTGGTCCGAGAACAAACTGTTCTGGTCTGGACCTGATCCGGACATGGTGTAAACAAGCCCTGAGGATGCATAAAGAACCTCTGTACAAGGAAAAACAAACTGAACTGGAAGAGGATATGAGGCAAAATAAGGGGGTTTGTAGTCTTTTCAATGGTTTTTAAGACATAAAGTACAGTGTAAAAGAGATGAGCTTGTCCAGTAGTGTGTTACCATGCGCAGGTTCACTGTGGAGGTGCAATGGGAGCAATTTAAAATGAATGGCACTGCCAAAGCAGGTAAGGCACAAAGCATTGGTGTGAATCTAACCTTAAAAGGAAGAGTCTGTGGACTCCTGGAAACCAGGGGCATTCCCTATGTAAATAATTGTCAGCAGTGTCAGACAATACAGGATACCTCCGGTCAATTTCAAATGTACTATTGCCACCTAGCAGGTGGAGCTCCAGGATCTTTTTCATATGGTTACCAGGCTAACCTTAACTGCTTTGCTGAAAATGCAAGAACTGGCTAAGTGAAGTTTAAATTGTATGCACTGCTAACTGAGTCACAGGAAGGACTTATCTTGTCTCCCTCTCCTGTGTACAGCTCCATACAGAGTTTCAGTTAGAGAGAGGCAGTCTGATGGGAAACAGCATTTGCTGTGTTCTCTAAAAAACCCACAACACTTTTCAAAACCTGTTAACAATGCCTCCTGTATTAAGCATTTATAAAAAATACAGATTCTATATAAACAATAAAAAAACATTAAAAAACCCAACATAAACATAAAACAAAAGTACATATAAATACATAAATAAGTAAATAAAATACAGTTAAAGCTGAACTCTGGGCTGCCTGCCTCCCCTCACCCCCACGCATACAGGGGATCAACCAATCTCAAACCATTTCTGTTTTGTCTATATTTTTATCTAAGGTACAAAAATGGATTATTGTTTAATATAACATTTTGCATCTTACGAGTCCGCATTCGTTTATGTCTATATTTTCAGCTGGTGATCCTGCCAGTGACACACTCCCTATCCCTGACTGTACTGTATCTATGGAGGAGCAGTGCTTTCACTTTAGGACAGGAAGTGTTCTATGACTACAGAAAACCTCCCCTGTCCTCATTTCATAAGAGGGCAGTTTTTGCATAGTACACAGTGAGAACTGAAAATAATGCTAACTACTAACAATTGGCAGATGAGTCCACAGGAAGTTATCACAAGATTTCTGGCAGGATCAACAAGTATTTGTTACACTTACCAAGCAGCTATAATAAAATGCTTCCAATGGTACATTTAACAGACCAAAACCCAGGGTTTAGATACACTTGAAGGTTCTGGGAACACCTATGCATGTCAAACGTAGATTGCTTTATGGACTGATACAGAAAAGAAGGTTCACTGGGGAGAAGAACTTATGCGTGGCGTGTAATGGCCCTTTAATTTCATTTCCAGCACGTCTCTGCGATCACGTCCTGTGCTGATGAATATGTAACTGGGTCTGCTGGCACAAACGCTGTGTAGTAGTCAGTGTCAATGTGTGCATTCATGTCTGTTCTGATGTATTGATGGTGCTGCTTTGCAATAAGAGTATTCCCGCCCCATGCTGTGCAAATCTAATGCGTACCACAGCCTACGAATGACCCAGCGACACACTGCCGGTGGTCCGCTTAACACCCTGGTGTACTGCGGGTTGAATATCAACAGCGAAAAGTACAGAAACACTTTACTGGGGGGGGGAGGGGGGGGGACTAAACGTCTCAGAAAGGGTTAACGCTTTTCAATGCCAGAGGGCCTAGAATTCATTAATTGCATGAATACCCACAAGTATATACGTTATATAAACACATTATATATTAATACATCTGCACAGTGGCAGAGCCTGGCCCCTCGCAGACAGCATGTAATTCCAATTTAATGGGCAGATGCTAATTAACTATGTAATTATAACAGCCGCCCTCGGCTAATTCACAAATGGTCCAGGAGATGCCAGGGAAGCAGCAGGAGGCAGCTAAAGAAGAGGAGGAGAAAAGGGACCGAGGGAAAACAGAGTAGGAGGAGGGAACAGGTACTGAACGAAGGAAGAGAGACCGTGGAGAATGGCTGAGGTGACAAGAGAACCCGATTCTAAAAGGATTCCCCTGAGAAAACGCCTCGATTTTCTCAAAATCCTACTTCCCTCCACGTGAAACGCGTGACTAATTCTGGTCACATGTGGCCCAGGTAGCTGGCGTGATCTGATAAAGATTTGTATGGCACTTAAACCGTTATGTAAATTTTTTGGCTTTGTCCTAATGTGCACAGCCTACTTGTACATTAGGGCACTCTTACTTTACAAGGTGCCCTTCTCCAGCACAATCTTTGGTGCTCAACTGTGTCCCTCGCCACCACCATCTCTGCTACTGCCACTTCCCGTACTCGGAAGTCCTCTCCGGCCATTGGGTGGCCACTGATCATGTGACTCCTGTGCATGCGCCCAGGAGTTACATCCTCCCCGGCCCATTCATAGCATCTTAGGGGTGCACCATACAGTGTACACAGCAAATCAAAAATCGCTGAGGGAGAGAGGAAGAATCCCCAAATAAATGTTTATTGGGTACAGAAAGTACAACATAGGAATGAACAGGTCAAGTATACAAATAATTTAAGTATACAACTCGTCCACATACAGTAAAACCCATGTAAAGGTCAACAAATGCTCAAGAACATAAGACGATAAATTCTAAGAAACGAGAAGAAGTTATAAGAAGAAAAGAGAGAGAGAGGGGAATCCATGGAATCTCCTCTCACACAGCAAACGTAGACACCTTGCAGCAATTTTTATTTTTTTCATGTTACTTCTGCTTTAAGATAACATTTACACGCACAGGTATGAGCAAAACTCAGCTCACCCAGGTGAACAGCGGTTCACAAGGCGGCCACAAGGCTTTTTTTGGATATTATTCCCTTGAAATGCAAAATTAGCAATGATAGGGCAGAAAAAGCAAATCAATATAAATAAGTGGCCACTCAAACGCAGACAGGTAGGGTTGTTTTATGACCCTGTATGTCTGTGATTTCTCTACACTGCCTGTCAATGTTTGTGTGCACTGAACCGCGTAAGATCCTGTGTCGAGATGGAGCATGTATGACAGGTTCATCATTCCGGTCCCGGCCAATCAAGAGGCCGAAGATATTGAGCCCAGTAGAAGTCTGAGAGAAAATTGAAGCACCGACAAAGGAGGAGAGCGCTGACAACACTACATTAATACTGAACACTTATTAAAAGGAGCGTTATAGCCAAGTCAAAGTGTCCCACAATGACCATGTAATTGATTATGAGTGAGGTCCTAAAGTGTTTGCTTCCTCAAAGAGCTTGGCCTACTACTGTATTAAGTAACAAATAAAGGGCAGCTGGGAGAAAAGCTAGCTAACATTCAGCTCTAACACTTAGTACAAAGCATTTGAGATCAAGTTGAGATCCATTTAGAACAAAGGTGGAGAAACTGAAATTCAGGAGCCAGTCTGTCCAATCCAGGGACCAGCAGTTTTTTTTTAGGAGCCAGCACCAATCACAACAACTAGGTTAGGCGGCTACCTAGCTCCTGGGATTTGTCAACTCTGCTTTAGAAGTAATTAAATATTCAAACCCTATGTTCTACATTCATGAAAAAGGGTTCAGAAACTGGTGTCGGAGGCAAACCAAAATTGCCTGAGAATGCTAGCAGTTAGGTGTTTTGGTGGGAGCCTAATGACTGAGCCATTAAGCAGTGTCTAAAGAGATTCCACTAGATTGTGCATTTTACAGAAGCCTTGGAATGGATGAAACTTCTCACCCACTGTTGCAACTCAAGTTTTCTGTTCTGCATTTGGAACCCCTGACATTTTTTAATTAAAATATGACTTTAATAAAGATATAAAGGTGCTGATACAGTTCTCGAACTTGCCCAAATGCTCTGACACTTACCCCGGTACCGGAACTTCCAGTCAGAGGGAGGTTCCTTCTGACCGGTAGTGCCGCGAGGGAGCATCAGGCCGCCTTCCTAGCCAATCAGTAAGGAGCGCAGTGGGTCATGACCTGCTTCCCAATTGGCTAGGAAGCTGGCTTCATTTGTTGCTTGGCAGCCTGGCTTCCTGACTAATCTGGAAGCTGGGCAGCATGTCATGACCCACCTCCCAGGTTCATGATTGGCTAGGAAGCCTGCCTCACTTGTTGCTAGGCAGCCTGGCTACCTGACCAGTCAGGAAGCCGGTCAGCACATCATGACCTGCCTTCAGGCTTCTTGATTGGTCAGGAAGCCAGGCTGCCTAGCAACAAGTGAAGCCGGCTAATCAGGAAACCGGGAGGTGGATCATGACTCGGCTTCCTAATTAGTCAAGAAGCCAGGCTCTCTGAATGTGAAGCTGATGTTTTTTCAATAGAACACCAGCTTCCCAGAAAGCCGGGAGGTGGCTCATGACCTGCTGCCTGGCTTCCTGATAAGCCAGGCCCACGATACTTTTGGATGTCAGTATCGGTATTCGGTATCGGCGAGTAAACGAAAACAAAATCTGTACCTGTACTCAATACCGAAAACCTGGTATTGGTGCATCCCTACCATATACCAATGCAAAATAATAATAAACATCCAGAGGAAAAAATCCAGTTAGTAAACATGATGTTGAAGCTTATAATTAGCAGATACAAGAAGCAAGGGTCACGTTAACATTCATTTGCTAGAAATGGCAGTCATTTTTTTCAAGAAATCTCTAACAACTTGTCCACCCACTGGCCTAGCTTGTATGAGGCTCTCTAGAGTTCAAACACTATCACTGTTAGAGCTGTAGAATATGTGGTTTAAATAGCCTTTTTTGTCAGGGAAATGTGAAATATAGCGTATTCATATGTAATATTTACAACATTTAACCAGCAGATTGTGTGTCAAAGTCTGTTGCCTTTCAGTTTTCTGCAGTTTTCTTTTACTTCTATGGTGTAAAGACAGTGTAGTTTGAGCTCCTGTTCATCTTTATTCAGAACACATATAGCTGAATACTTCAGAGCAGGGACACAACCCTCTCCGTGTCTCTAGTTCATACGGCTCTATATGGATTATCAATTAAAGAGAGATGGGCCAAAAGCAAACAGGAACTTTATTAGAAAGCCAAATATGTTCTTGAAGAACAGTGTGATGGAAATTCTGCATTCAATGTATTTTCTCTAAAATGAAGATTTTATGCAGCCAATTAATAAACTATTGGAAGAGAGATTAGTGTGTAAACATTCAAAACAAAAAAACTGAGCAAAAGCCATCATTGTCTTCATTACACAGATCTGATCGCTTTTGATGAATGGCATACAGATGTGAGATATACCAAATGAAATGTGACTGGGACGAAGCAGAGCAAACTATTGCTTTTTATCTGAAGGAATACGGCACTGTTTGGATATGTGATGCTCAGTGATCTCAGAATCTCAGATTCTCAGAACTGGCGAAAATTAGATCGTTCATAGTTCTGGAAAAAATTGCGCTGGAGCGTAGTATGCCTTTCTGTTGCATATGTAACAAATGCACAAAGGCTGTCTTTTTATTTTTCAGCATAATGAGACCTGGCTGATGACTTTTTTTTCAGGTGAACTGCAGAACATGTTTATTTATTTATTTTTATTTATTTATTACAGGTATTTATATAGCGCCAACAATTTACGCAGCAACATAGGGACCGAACGGCAGTGAGTGAATAGCCGAATGCCGCCAAGCCAAGGTAGCGAGCAAAATAGATAAAAAACTTAAATAAATGAAATAAAAATGCTTAAAAATTATTTAAATAAATGTAAAAAAAGAAAAATCGGAAAATAAAAAAGGTTACAAAAGTAACCAAAGAAATTATAAAGAAAAGAAAAAGAAAAACAGTGTGGGGTCCCCCTCCCAAACCATAGTAGATCCTTCAGTCTGGTAGGAAAATTAGGAGGGACCCCATTTAAAGAAAAAAGAAGCGTGGGGTCCCCCCCCCAAATGTATTTCCATACACTTTAGGTCTGGTAGGAATTTTTGGAGGGACCCCAAGTTAAAATAAAAAAAAAAAGTTTGCAAAAATAATCATTTTTAAAAACGACACACGCCGACCCGAAGACCCCACTGCACGCGACGAAATCCCGCCAGATAATGAAGCATCTGACAGGTGACATTACTGGTAGCTCTGCCCAACTGTTTACTATTGGCCGGGACCTGCCAGAGTCTTCTAGCAGGTCCCGGACAAAAAAAACAACTGGGCGAAGCCGGCGTGATGTCATGACGTCTCCGCCCAGTTGTTGTTTAATGACAGATCAGCGTCCCCAGGTCATTTGGGTAAACAGAAACAGGAACCATACCGCACTCCTTACCGGGATTCCCACTTGATGAAGATGAGTGCTCGAAATGACTGCGGATGGCTCCGCCAAACATGAACAATAGAAAAATGTCACCAGCACACCATAAGTTGAGAAAGCAAAATATTTTATTGCCAATAGCTGTATCTCATTGGCAAGCGCTTTAGGGGCCTCGCAGGGTCCCCTTCATCAGGCTTAGAGATAACCATCTCTAAGCCTGATGAAGGGGACCCTCTAAGCCTGATGAAGGGGACCTTGCCAGGCCCCGGAAGCACTTGCCCATGAGATACAGCTATTGGCAATAAAATATTTTGCTTTTTCAACTTATGGTGTGCTGGTGACATTTTTCTATTGCCCAGGTCATTTGGGGACGCTGATCTGTCATTACAACTGGGCGGAGCCAGCCATGAGATCCCGGCTGGCTCTGCCCAGCTGTCATTTGCGTGGAGAACGGTCAGCCCTTTGCAGATGCGTTCGGCTCAGCTGCCTTCGGCAGGTGTACAGGCTATTGCGAATGGCCCATACAGCAGCCCTTTAGTTCGACTGAACCGAAGGGCTCAGGCGGCCGAAGCGAGCCGAAGGATCAGCCAAAGCTGGATCCTTCGGCTCTACAGTGAACAACCCTCAAAATGTGTAGTTTGCAGGTAGTGATTGGAGCCCAGTCGGAGTGATCCAATCGCAGCCTGCAATCTACAAATTTTTATTTTTTTATTTTTCTTCCTTCATACTTATCGTTTCCAAGCCTTGAGAAGGTGGTGGTATGTCCGAGATGCGTTGGCTGTTTAATTAGCACAATTAGTAAACTGTTCTATGGACTCTAAGATCCATTTTGGGCTGACACTCTTTTCTTTCTGTCCTATTCATTTAATGGGGCTGCTTAACACACAAAAATACACAAAAAAGGTGCATGCACTATTTTTAGCAACACAGTGCACCACAACAAACGCTAGTGCTTGGGGAGGTGCATTGCTTTGCCACTCAGAATGAACCAACCTGCATAACGTCCAGTCCAAACTCCAGCAGGTGTTAAAACACAAATCCCATCATGCATCTGCCGGAGGGAGTCATGCCTGTGGCCATCAGAGTCTTGCAATGCCTCATGGGATTTTGTAGTTGCATCACAGCTGGAGCATCGGAGTTTGCCTACTCCTGCTTTAAATGATACCGAGCATTAGAGAGTAATGGAAGTGTTTGCTTTTATACATGAAGATTTTTCACTACATTCAATAATCAGTCCCTTTTCTCCACAGAAAAGAAACAGTCCCCTTAGTATCTGTGGATCTTAGCTAAACACAGAGCAAGTAAGGCAGATCATTTTGGTGCCACCCTTGTGGATTAGTTAATATCATGGGCAAAAGGCAGGAGGAGAGAGTAAGGAGCAGGAAGAGAGAGCAAATAGATTACCTCATCAGTCTTCTGCTGTTCCTTCACTATCCTGTCACATGTTTGGGGCATAGTATTGACCTAGCTGTATTGCTTAAAGCTGAACTCCAGCTAAAAAGATTTATTTATATTTACATTGGTCGAGCTTGGCCCAATGTAAGCATGCATGATTTATCCATTGTAGGGCCACGGGGATCCTGTAAAACAATATAGCCGCAGCTACTACAGTGTCTTACAGCGCTCCCCTGGGTTCTGCACACATAGGGTTGCTCGTTCGACACAGCAGCCGATTGTCCAATCAGAGATTGCCTAGCATTTGTTCATATAAATACAATAAACTCCCTGTTATCCGGCATCTAAGGGGATTGGTGGATTCCAGGTAAATGTAGTTTCTGGTTGCTTGAGAGTTACTATTTAAAATAGGTCTAACTAAAGCCATACCCCATACTATACCATACCATACCATAAACTCTGTATTGTCTTCATATTAATTTTGAAATGCAGTAATCAAAAGCAAATTAAAACAAACAGACGCACTTAAGATAAATAGACACACAATCATTTCCAGGATAATACATGCCGCAGATCAGAAGAACAATGAGTACACAGGGGATTTCTTTTCTGGTTAGATGAGAGTTCTGGTTAGTTGAAAACCAGATAACAGAGAGTTTACTGTACTAATAAATACTAAATCTCATTGGACAAAGGGCAGTAACGTCATGAAAGTGCAACCAAAATTACTGTTTACCGTGACCGGGTATTTTTTACAAATTGAATTTTCACCACAATCACTAAGCAAAGTGCAAATTCCCTTGCAAAGTAAACAGCATATTCGCCTTTAGTAAATCAACCCCAATGTCTCTTTCATGTTTCCTTATTGACTTTATTATAAACTTTATACCCCTGTGCACTGCAATAAAATATTGAAGGGCAACAAAAGCTCTATGAAAACAGTAGGGGATGTTTGGACCAGTGTAAAGACGACATTTACGTGGTATCCTGAAATGATGAGGATAGTCGTTCCTATTTCTCCCTAAAAAGCCCATAAAAAAGGATAGACGTTCACCTATGTCCAGGCCTGCTCTGCCGCCTACTCTCTGACATACTGTCACAGCAGCAGCTCCTTATCTGATGATGTAAAGGGGAGTTCTGATATAAAGGGGAATCCTGATGCGAAGGCGGGCTTCTGATGTGAAGGGGAGTTCTGATATAAAAGGGGGTCCTGATGTGAAGGGGAGTTCTGATATAAAAGGGGCTCCTGATGTGAAGGGGAGTTCTGATATAAAGGGTACTCCTGATGTGAAGGGGAGTTCTGATATAAAGGGGACTCCTGATGTGAAGACGAGCATCTGATGTGAAGGGGAGTTCTGATATAAAGGGGGCTCCTGATGTGAACGGGAGTTCTGATATAAAGGGGGCTTCTGATGTGAAGGCGGGCTTCTGATGTAAAGAGGACTCTGATGCAAAGGGGAGCTTCAGATGTAAAGGGGAGTTCTGATATAAAGGTGACATCTGATGTGAAGGGGGGACTTCTGATGTGAAGGGGAGTTCTGATATACAGGGGGCTCCTGATGTAAAGGGGAGTTCTGATATAAAGGGGACTCCTGATGTGAAGGTGGAACTTCTGATGTGAAGGGGAGTTGTGATAAAAAGGGGACTCTTGATGCGAAGACAGGCTTCTGATGTGAAGGGGAGTTCTGATATAAAGGTAGCTCCTGATGTAAAGGGGAGTTCTAATATAAAGGGGGCTTCTGATGTGAAGGCGGGCTTCTGATGTTAAGAGGACTCTGATGCAAAGGGGAGCTTCAGATGTAAAGAGGGCTACTGATGTGCAGCGTCATTCACCCTGCAAAACTCCATGAACATTCGTTCTGTGCAAACAAAGCACAAAATGAATGTTCTTAGTACATGTTCTTTCCGGTTTTAATATACTATATGTAAGCATTATGGCCACTAGATGGAGCTAAGGAAAGAAGTATGATTTTATGTTCCTCTGCTCCATCCAGGGGCCATAATACGTTATCACATGATGAGATTCGAAGTTACATTGGACTGAATATACTAAGAATGTTCATTTTGTACATCTATTGACACAGAATAAAAAATCAGAGATTTGCAGGGTGAATGGCTTTGCAAATGGATTATAGATAGACTATAAGGCCCCGTTCACATTGAGCGATTTATCGCGCAGTAATTCCCGCGATATCGCGGCTATTTACCGCGCGATATCGCTCTCCAATGCAAGGCAATGGGGCAAAGGGTCCTGCTGTCGCTACAGCAGGACCCTTTTTGGAGCGTATTTTGCCACGATTCCATTATTTGCAATTTGCGATATCGCGCAAAATGCAAATTGCGCAACAAACGCGCGATTTGCAAATCGCGCAGTGTGAATGGGGCCTAAGTGTCTGGGCCACCTTTGCATCCAGAAACACTTCTATATAGTGTGAATCCACCCTAAAATGACAGAGTAATGGATTCCAGCTTGCATACAGCTGTTTCAGATTTAGTGTGTTTTGTAATCATCAAGGTATGGAACAAGTAAATGTATAAGGAGGGTCAAAAGGACAAAAAAGCCAATTTCATAAAAGCACAGCACAGTACAGAAAGCCTTATTAAAAACAGAATGTAACATTCCTGATGATGGAAAAGTTTTTGTTTAATGGCACAGGAATATAACAGCACAGTTGTGTGGGCAACTCGTGCTTTTCGGTGCCTTCAGGCTGTACATTAGGATTGTGTAATTTGCACTCTACAAGAACTTGTAAAACTTGACAGTTCCGGCAAAATGTGAATCATGTCTCCATAGACATGGGTGCAGTATTAATTACTCCATGTGTGTACATGAAGGGTGATTCCCACTCTTCCCATCACATTACATAGGTGTGGTGCACTTGTAATGCGCTATTGTAGCGAACCTAAAACACAAGTACACACGACTTCAGAAAGACTATTTATCACTTTGACAAGCAATAGGGGCCACAGCGAGAATTGTGTGTGTTTGCCATTATAAAGGTTTGCGTGTGTTTTGCCATTATAAAGGTTCGGGAATTTTCCTTATGTTTGACCCAGTCAAGACACTCACTCGCTTAGATCTAAGGGCTCAGGGATAACATTCACATGTTCCTGTACTAAAATAAGTATAAAGTTACAGATAAGAATCACCTACTTACACAAGTAAAAAAAGAAAGCAAGGAGCCCTGGGTCACCAGCTTTCATGTACACAGAGCAGTGATTAGATAATGCTGAACTCTAGGGTTGTCCTGTTGGAACTATTATCCAGTATCTTCAATCTGCCTTGCATTGGAGTAAAACTTTAAGATTAGATTCCTTGCACCATTGGTGGCATTTCTTTATTTTCACCCTACTCATGTCTAAACTTCTATTTATTTTTGTCTCCTTATGAGATGATTGTCACCCATTATGGTCAAACTAGGAAATAAATGTAGGTCTTTTGAGTAGTCATAGTTGACTTTTGAGACTAGAACCTCTATAGGCACTCCTCGGGCTGATCAATCTCAAAAAAAGAACCAGAAGTACATTGGCTTTTTGTGACTGGCCCACACTGTTCCCTTGATATTATGGTGGCTTCAGAATTGTCCCTTCAGGGCATAAACAGGAATAATCCGCCGGTACAAGCAACTCTTCTATAGGGCAAGCATACAGAACTGATATTTTGACTACAATCTAATTTTCATGGGCACTTTCCTTTTACTCTTTTTTTTTCTTAATCTTAAACAGTCTTTTAGGTGGTATGTATCCCCATTGGTCAATTAAAAACAGTACAGGTAAAGAGTATGGTGGGAATTTATCAAAACTGGAGCAGACAGAATCTGGAGCAGTTACCTATGGCAACCAATCAGCATCTCTCTTAAGTTTGCTCAGGTAAGAGTTGAAAATGAGACAGAGAAGCTGACTGGTTGCAGTGCAAATTTGCTCCAATTTTGTCTGCTCCAGTTTTGATTAATCCCCCCATGTATGTCCGGCTGTATTACTATTTACTACGCTTCTTAGCAAAATTTTAAAAATCAAATAGAAATACAGCATTGGACTTATTAATAAATCAAACATCTATTACCAAAGTGAACTAACCCAAAAGATTAAAGAAGAAGTACTCTTGGAGAGCTAACCAATCAGGAACCACTGATCGCCCAGCTCACAATCTTTTCCCTGGAGTGAGTGGTGAGTGTCAGTCTGCAGGGATGCCTCTCTCTATATTCCTCCAGCCCTCATTGGGGGGACAGACAGGGAAGGGGGAGGGCACAGCTGGCTCTGGATCTAGGGAGGCAGAGCCAGCTGCCAATAAGACAGCGAGGTGGATCCTGAAAACATTGTTGGGGTCTTTCCTGGCAGCAGCGAGGCTCTGCGCTGTCAGCAAATAGCAGGCAGTAGACTGCTATATGCTGACTTTGGCTCACAGTAGTACATTAGTAAATGTAGAAAAGAGGTTTAAAGAGGATTAAAGCCAAAAAAGCTATTGGTTCAGTTCTCCTTTAAACATTAATCTTTCAATAAATAGATAACAGTAAAATGAAATTTGATTGGCTGGTATGGGTTCATTTTAACTTCAA
>NW_017306477.1:92195-107165 GCF_000935625.1 Nanorana parkeri | reverse complement strand
TATATATATATATATATACGGTATATATTTATGTTATTACTGTAAAATGCAAATTGACTTTTATAACTGTTAAAGAAAGACATATTTTAGTCAACATCCACTTCTAGGGCTGTAAATATTCCTAAAGTATTGCTACAGATAACCACTTTAAATACATATGCTTTGAACTGTAGTGTGCAGCTAGTGGATGTCTATGGACAGACAAAACTGTCCCAGCATGCCCTTCTCTACTCTTACAACTAATAGCGCCATTAAGATGATTGATTACAGCACTTATAAGGGGAGTCAGCTGTGAAACCTTCCTATATGCAACCTATTTCAACATCACAACACAAAAAAGAAATGGCGGTGCAGTAACCCCTCGCATCCAATCAAAATTCAGCTTTCTAATTAGTTTATATTCAGCCTTGGAGATCACTGCTGTTTGTAATTAACAAACCTGCCCAAATGGTCCTCCTAACCTTCAGGGGTCTGCTATTTCCTTTTCTAATGCTTTGATTTATGAGCATTTAAACTATTCTGCTACATCTGAGTTTGATGTGAATTCAATTTCAAATGTCAATATTTCTTTTTATAAATTAGGCTGTATTCACAAACCTTTATCATAAGGAAAATTATGTTTATTTTAGCCACATGACTGTAATCCCATTGGACTCAACTAAAAATAACCGTCACTTTTCAGTACTAGTTTGTTTAGTTTTGATATATTTCACTAATCATTTCTAAACTCCCATTTTGTACATTTTTTTTTCTTCCTATTCTAAAGGTGCCCGGTTATGTGAGACGATTGTCACCCATTCTGGTCAATTATGGTCTAGCTGAAAATGACTTAAGGTCTATTGGCTGTCTACAATTTCTACAAGCACCCCCAGGCAGAGCAATGTTGGCAGAAGAATGCATCATTTAGCTGGCTTTCCTTGTCAGATTATAATGTTCCTTGATAATAGAGAGGCTTTAGGTTTGTCTCTTCAAGGCATACCCATGATACAAGCATTCGGCAGTCAGTCATTTTGACTATTATTTCATGTTTATTAGAAACTTTAGTTTTAATCACTTGCTTAAGCAGTCTTAGCCCGACTGCTATGTCGTGCAGTTAGTCAATAAAAAACCAGTGCTGGTAAAGATCATGTATGCCCTGATGTATTACCATTTACGTATAGTTATTCCCATTTTAATGCTTTGACTTTGAACATCTAAACTATTTTTCTACATTTGACCTGTAGTGAATCTATTGCAAAATGTCAATATTTATCTCAACTAATCAGCGTGAATTCACAAACCTTTAACACAAGGATAAGGATGTTTATTTTAACCATGTGACTGTAATGTCCTAATCATATTGGACTCAACTGAAAATAACCGTCATGTTTTTAAAATAAGTATTCTCATTCTAGTGCGTTAGCTTTGTCAATTGATCTTATTATCTAAGAAAATAAATAAACAGTTGGGAAAAGAATATTTCTTCTCACCACAAAAATAGAATGAAGGTTAAACAAATGCAAGACGTCAAATGAGGCATAATGCAGCTGAATGATGATCAGATACATTAGCAAAATGTTGTTACCATTGAGTGTTTAGAGAACATCAGCTGTTCTCATTGTCCTTACACCTCAGAGCAGAAGTAGCACACACTTGTCAGAATCCCCCTGCTGGAACATGCCAGGGAATAGTAAAAAATAGAAAATGTAACATAAACAGAGAAGTCACAGGGTGGCTTCCCTCAGGATATTATGACATCAGGATCCCGCAGCTGAGCTCAAGTCATTCACCTACATTAAGTGTCCATGTTAACCCTAAAACTGCTTTCTGCAATAGCACGGATTCAGGATGAAAGGTCTACAGACTATAAATACCAAGGGGGTAAAAATCCTTTAAGCAAATCAGAACAGATTGCTGGCTGTTTGCAAGCCTGGCAGGCAAAGGGGAATCCTCATTCTATCTGACACAGAACAATTCCTGGGCCCCCCATTCTGTGAAGATGGCATATAGAGGGAACCTTCTTGCAAGTAGAAAAGCTCATCTATGTATGTGATCATGCCAGAGTGTGGGAAGTTCTCTGGCTGTGCATGGTGGCAGTGGATTATTCATGGCAGGTAAAGAATGCCCTGCTCTGTGCATGGTGGCAGTGGATCCTGCATGACAGGTAGAGAGTGCCCTGCTCTGTGCATGGTGGCAGTGCATCCTGCATGACAGGTAGAGAGTGCCCAGCTCCGTGCATGGTGGCAGTGGATTGTGCATGACCGGCAGAGAGTGTACTACTCTGTGCATGGTGGCAGTGGATTGTACATGATAGGTAGAGAGTCCCCTGCTCTGTGAATTGTGGCAGTGGATATTGCATGGTAGGCAGAAAGTGCCCTGCTCTGTGCATGGTGGTAGTTGATTGTGCATGGTAGGTAGAGTGCCCTGCTCTGTGCATGGAGGCAAGGGATCTTGCATGGTAGGTAGAGAGGTCCCTGCTCTGTGGATGGAGGCAGTGGATCTTGCATGGTAGGTAGAGAGTGCCCTGCTCTGTGGATGGAGGCAGTGGATCTTGCATGGTAGGTAGAGAGTGCCCTGCTGAAGCATGGAGGAAGAGGATCTTACATGGTAGGTAGAGATTCCCCTGCTCTGTGGATAGAGGCAGTAGATCGTGCATGGTAAGTAGAGAGTTCCCTGATCTGTGCATGGTATCAGTGGATCATGCATAACATGTAGAGTGCCCTGCTGCTGTGCATGGTGGCAGTGGATGGTGCATAGTAGCTAGAGAATGTCCTGCTGTTTTGCATGGTCTCAGTGGATCATGCATGGCAAGTAAAGCGTGCCCTGCTGTATGCATGGTGGCAGTGGATCATGAATGGCAGGTAGAGATTGTCCTGCTCTTGTGTATGAAAGGTAGAGAGTCCCCAGCTCTTTGCATGGTGGCAATGGACTGTGAATGGCAGGTAGAGATTGTCCTGCTCTTGTGCATGACAGGTAGAGAGTCCCCAGCTCTGTGCATGGTGGCAGTGGATTGTTCATGACAAGTAAAGAGTGCCCTGCTTTATGCATGGTGGCAGTGGATCATGCATGGTAGATACAATGTGCCCTGCTCTGTGCATGCTGGCAATGGATTGTGCATGCTGGCAGGGCCCTGCTTTGTGCATGGTGGCAGTGTATGGCATGTAGAGAGTGCCAAGCTCTTTGCATGCTGGCAGTGTATGGCATGTAGAGAGTGCCCAGCTCTTTGCATGCTGGCAGAGCCCTGCTCTGTGTAGGGTGGCAGTGGATCGTGAATGGCAGGTAGAGAGTGCCCTGCTCTGTGCATGGTGGCAATGAATTGTGCATGTTGGCAGTGTATGGCAGGTAGAGTGCCCAGCTTTATGCATGCTGGCAGAGCCCTGCTCTGTGTAGGGTGGCAGTGGATCGTGAATGGTAGGTAGAGAGTGCCCTGCTTCTGTGCATGTGCTGCCCCCAAGTCACTCTCCATGTGCCAATGACAGGCAGAGGGGTCACAGAGGGCTTCCCAGCATAGATCTGTGTACATCTGACATATGACATCCTGCGCTCGGTGACAGATCAGGACAGCATGTTCTCTCATTTCCTGCTGTGACATTACCTGATCAGTATAGAGACCCCAACGTCCTCACAGTTTGCATACAGACGATCCCAGGTGTCCTTGATGATGCCCCTCTCGGCGTCTGTTATGTCCGGTCTCTCCCACCGCTCCGTGTCATTCTCCTCTTGGACTTTCTCCATGGACCCGTCAGGATGGAATGACAGACACAGCCACGGGCAGGAATCAGGAGCCCCCCTGCAGAGATCGGGATGTCGGGTGAAGGGGGGTCGGTGAGCCTCTTGTGTTGGGTCTAATAGTCAGAGCTCAGAGCTGTGTCCATCACCGGTGTGTGTGTGCAGCGTGTGAATGGCAGCCCAGAAATAAACTGATGAAAAGTAAGATATTTCAAGGCATTGTCAGAATGCTGAGGCAGAGAGCAGATCTCCGTCCCACCTCTTCCCCCTCCTCTTCTCTCCTTCTCTTTCTTTCAGTCCCTGCCTTCTTCCCTCCCCTTTTCACCTTCTCTTTCTTAACTCTTTCTTCTTTTCTTCTCTTCTTCTTCCTACCTATCCTCCCCACCACCACCACCATCATCCACCACCACTATCATCCACCAACACCTAGGATCCCTTTTATTAATCTTCACCCTGCAGCCTTTGATCATCCTCATACACATCTAAAGCCAGTCATACACCAGTAGAATATCGTTGGGGAAAAAAAAAATTTCAGAATGTTAGGCAATTAGGTGAAATCGACAATCGTTTGTGACCGCGTTGATGAAAAGAATGCAAGGGGCAGGATGGATTTTTCTTGAGCAAATTAAATTCTAAAGCTGGCCATATTCTATGCGAATTTCATCCAGTTCTTCATGAAGCGACCGAAATTCACACAGTGGGTGCCACTGACAATAAGCTTATCGAAAGAACTGGTTGGAAAATCTTTGCCCGGATGGTGGTTGCAGCCAAACAGCTGCAAGCACTATTCTAAAAAGGAAACAGCGGCGGATCCATCAATGCCCGTAAGCCCAGAGGGTGAATGCAAAAAAAAAAATTGAACAGTGTATGGCCAGCTTAGCAGTGAATCTGGTTTTCAGTCCATTAATTCCAAAATCAAATGTTAAAATTGAACAAGATTTCCAGCGTCCTTCGTCAAGTCTCTGATGGCATTATCGAATGTTCTGATTTATCAACCCTATAAACATTCATATGGAAGTCAACCAGTGTATGGACAACTTTAGGTCCTGTTTGCACCTTCACATTTTAGAACGCAAAACAATGGATGTGTCATAGGAACACTCAGGCTGTCCCTAAAATGAGGCGGCATCTGATTGGGTCACATGGTGGGGTCGGCAGGTGTGCCTGCCATCTCCTTTCTGGCCAGAGCATTCCAAGTTGCCAAGAGTTCTTAGCAACCTGTGACGCTCTGGCCGGCGTCCTTCCCAGCTCACTGACGTCACTGGTTGCCAGGAGCCGAGTGGGATCCTCTGCCTTGTATCCTGGTCAGCTCCTGGCAACCAGTGATGTTAGTGAGCTTGGCAGGACGCCGTGCACCTTCGCAGTCTCTGATGGCATTATCCGATCTGCCCAACCCTACCCGGAACATGCACTACGAGCCACCACCAAGCCAAAAATCCCCCACGCCGCCCCTGGACATACATTATGAGCTTTGAGATCACAGCGAGATGTCAAGGGACGCCCCTGGGAACACTTTTAGCTCTGATTGAGCCCGGCTTGAAGCTCAGAGCTCCAAAAAGCTCAACAGCCATAATCCTACATGTTTACATTGCCCCTGTTCACGTATAAGGGCTCAGACATCTGTAGCTTGACGCCTGAAGATCAAGAAGGTACAGGAGCTTTTGGTCTCATATATTTTAATTTAAGCACCTAAAATAAATTCCTGAAAATTAGGCTTTTTCAAGGCTAAACATCTATCTCCTTCTCCTAGTACGTAACTTTTCATTGGCTAGAACAAAAACGCGCAAGTTTGAATACACCACAAAAAAGTGCAACATATAAAAACACTCCCAAATTTCCTGTAAACGCTCGCACTCAGCTGTAAAAGCAGCGTTAATCCAATTAGCCCATTCACATCTATGCACTGCATTGCGTTTTGCAAATTGAAACATGTCTGCTTTTCTGTGCTATTTCATGAGCTTTAAGGCTTTTGATGGCAATTAAAAATGCACGTATAATGCGTTCTGATGCATTTTTATGCGTTTTTAACCCCTAGTAAAAACTGTAAAATAGAAGTTGTTAGCAGTCAATACAGTACAAGGTGACAGGGGCTATATTGATGTATGATCATCAGAAGTCACCTTTTTTTATAGACATTCAGGTCTGAGGTCAGTATACATAAACTAAAGCTCCCTCTCTGCTCTCTATGACTCAGGTATCTGCGCTTCTTATGTCGCCTCATAGTGAATAAAGATGATGGCAGTTGGTGTGGCAGCTACAATAAAAGGTGAATATGAAGACATTGTGATCAGATTCCTCAACAAGAGTCAGAACTCCAGAAAGTAGACACTTCCCAAAGTTTACATTAATGGCGTCACTGCAGGAAATCAATACGCTTTTCATATGCGCTTGTTTGAAACGCAGAAAAACAATTCCCATGTACACAAGCTCTGTACTGCTCTACCTTGCCATTGTTCTTTTTTTTTTAGGTCTGATGAAGAGATATAACAAAAAAAATTATACTCTTAACTGGCCAGACACTAGTAACAATGTCACCCGTTAAATCCATGTTTTCTATGTGCTCCATAATTGATGCGTTTCAAAGTACAATAGCCGCAGTGGTGAATAACTCCATCTCAGCTGTTTACTCTGGATAGAGGAGTCCGTTAGATTTTGTTCTTTTGAGCTCAAAAACTGAAACCCAGCTTAACCTGACGAATTGATACCCCCCCCAGGGGCCATCAGTCTGAGGGCATATCATATGCCAGTCACAAAGATGAGAGATGGTGGAGAGTCATTCGTAAGGACTGCTCAAAGTAAGCCTGATAATTGAAGAACTGGGGCTTACATAGATGGTTACTATGACCAACTCTGTAGTCCCAGAGCTCTATAGTACCAGCTGTACCCGCCCCTTCCCCCGTCCGTTCCGCCAGTCAGCGCTGGAGGATCGAATAGGGGAGGGGGGAATCCAGTCCCTCCCCTGTCAAGGCTCTCTGCAGGGATAGATCGAGAAGTGAGCGAGCGCCGGTATGTATTAAATGCATGGTCCAAAAATGCGGGAAGCTCACAGCTTAAGGTACTGCATAAGCTTCTTTGCCGTGTTTGTCACTTGTAGGTCAGCCCATTGAAATGAATGGGCTAATGTGTGGCAAACACTTCAAAACATGCACAAACAAGTCGTAGGTTCATGCGTGCCGCAAGTGTGAACTGGGCCTAACACAGAACAGGTGCACAACAAAAGGGGAGCATGAAATGTGCTGAGACACGACCTGAACAACTTCACTGCTTTTATTGTGCATTTTGAGGATGAATTGCTCTACAGTGGCTGCAACTAGACAGGTCATTGATGGCTTATTTTAAAGCCTTTTTACAGCTATTACTGTGTATCTATTTGAATGTCCATATCTTGGCCACTGTTGTACTTTAAGAACCTGACCTATGAAAATCCCAGAAACCTGAGGAATAAATTGCTGCTTTGCCTTGTCGCAGGTCCCTGTGGAATAAGCCAGGTTCTTATTTTTTCAAAAGCCGAGGGAGAGCATAGTTCATTTTTGGTTGCCCAGTGGCATAATTCTGTGCAGCAATGCCCTTACCTGAAGCCAAATTCTATATCCCCCTTAAATCTGTGTAGGCCTTTCTGATTTTATTGAACTGTAATAAGATTCTCATCATTAATTTGTTTTCTTTTTATCATGCGCTAAACTCAGGATTTCCATTTGTCACCATCTGCCTGTAATCTTCCCCCCGATCAATTTATTCCCCCCTTGTTTCCTATTTTTTCCCTCCCTCGTCTCCCTCCCCCTTGGGTGATTTTCTTCTCCTTCAGACATGACCTTTCTCTGGGTTGTCAGGACACACATAGCTCCTCTTTCATATCAGTCTTGAAGAGTCCTCTGCGCTGGGAATATCTGGTAACATTAACATGCCGGTCCAATGGCACACAGTACCACACAGATATAAAATTACCAATGTCTGTAATCACACTTGAATTGAATTAATGACTTCACTCGTTCTCACAGTGCTGGATGACTACAAGAGAACCTGCAAGATTGTCCCTCTGACAATCATAAATCTGATCTTTCCATCCATCGGGTCTCTGGAGTAAAATTGACTCTTTTTTCCCTTTTTTTTTTAATTTCTCAGCATTCTTTAGGCTTTTTTTTTCACTTGAAAAGTATAATTATAGCCTTCCCTCTTTCAATTTCCGTTCATTTGCTCTGCCTGATTGGCTAATGTTGACTATTATTTCAGTACTCCCTTTCATGCTCTCAATCTTCTTTAACTCCCTCTGGCCTCCTGCTCCTTGTTTATCGTCTGTCTTGTTTCCCCCTGTTGCTTTAACGATCTCCATTTTTATTAATCACCCTCCTACTCTGTTTGTCCTACCTTTGCCCTACATGTTCTCATGATGACTTTCGATCATTCGTTTTCACTCTCTTAATCAACAAAAATCAAGTTAATGCAACATCTATATTATCTACAAAAGCACATACTAATGAGGCTGTTAAATAAAATAAAACAACGGATGTACTAAAGTAACATAATTTCCCGCTATTGTTCTTTCATTATTTAGAGGCTTAGTCCACCAAAAATTTAGAGTTGATCTACCTGACAATTTCTTATATCTCTGAGGGACTCTGTTGGTAAAGCTAGCCATTAGGGATGAGGCTGGGCTTGGTATAAACATTTGAGTTAGGCCAACCACGCTCAAAACTACGACTGCCACCCTATCTCCCAACCCAATGTATGGTGGCAGTTCCCTGATCCCCACCCCTTTCTGATGTATAGCTGCAACTGATTGGGTCGGGAGGAGGGGTTGGCGGTCATAGTTTTGAGCCAACCCCACTGAAAACTACAACCACCACCCCCCTCTCCCAACCAAATCCATGTTGGCAGTTGCGCCAGGGGCGTTCCCTGGGCCTTTTTGTTGTATAGCTGCGGGGCGGGGAATGCTAATCAAATTGTTAAATATAAGCTTTCTGTTTTAATGACGGACCTTATTTTCAACTAGTACAGCTGCATCCAAAAGCATTTATAAAAAACAAACTATACAAGGTTTGTAAAATATTAAAGAAGAACTCCAGGAAAAATGAATCCCAACCTTTGCAGTGGGGTACCCGTGCACTGAAAGGGTTAAGTGTTTGTTTTGGTCTAGGAAGGAAAATAAAAAAAGTTATACTCACCCAATCCTCCGGCTTGCTCTTAGATTGGTCCCTGGAGCCTCTCTCCCCCTCCTCTGCAGGGGTCTAAGGTCCCTGACTTATCATGTCCAATACACTGTGTATAGGACATGAGGACTCCGAAAGACATTCCAGCGGAGGAGGAGACAGGCTGCAAGGAGTATGTGTCACAGCCAGCCAACTCGGAGGAACAGGTGACTCTAACTTGGTTATTTTCAGCCCTAGAACAAAAGTTAATCTTTCCAGTGCGGAGGTAGCCCCCTTGCAAAGGTTAGTAAAAAATTACCCGGAGTTCTTCTTTAAAGGATGGGGGTCCAGGAAGCCAAATGCAAGAAAAGATTTGATGCGCAGGGACCTGGGGGCGCATACTCTCTTCTGGCACCACTGGATTAGGTACATTGATGGCAGTTCAGGTTCACTTTAATATAGATAATGTAAACAGGCTTTAAGGTTGAAAAAGAGTTCTTTTGTATAAAGTGTGCAGTGTTTTATGTAGATGGAGGTCGTAGTATTTGTTTATTATATAAGCAAGGACTGCTTCCTTCTTAGTAACCCTACACAGTGGTTGTGGCTTACTACGTTTCCCTTACAGTGCAAGTCTTTTAGTCAGGTCTGACCATGGGCGTCCCGAGGCCGAGTAGCAGAAGATTCAGAAGTGGATCAGAGTTTTGTTACCTATTCTTCAACAAACATGGACATTTACTATGTAACACCTTCTTAGTGTGCAAACACAGCTGGTCACACACAACCAGATACCTTCACATAAAAGATAACAACTTGTCCTTGAAATTGTTGTTTTATTACCTTTGACCTTAACAGCCTGGATGTGCACACACAGTACTATGCTTTTTCTTATGCATTAAATGGGAGTGACCAGGCCCTACTTCTTGTGGAATTACCCACATCTCTGGGAGCTGGAAGTACATGTTATCATCCATTAGGGTTCATTCACACCATAGGCAGTGCATTCCGGTCAGAATCGACCAGAATGGACCGGAACGCACTGCCCACATTGCGGCTGGCTCACTTTTTTGCCGGGCTGGAGGGGGCGTGGCGGGCCATTGGAGTGAATGGCACCGTAGCCATGCCCTGCGGCCGCACATTGTGGCTGCAGTGCGTTCCGATCAAAATGCTATTTTGATCGCACCGGAGCGCACTGCAGGCACATTGTGCCTTGCCATCCCCTGCAGGCGATCGCATTGCGGCCGCAGGGCGTGGCTAAGGTGCCATTCACTTCAATGGCCCACCACGCCCCCTCCAGCCTTGCAAAAAAAGTGAGCCGGCCGCAATGCGGGCAGTGCGTTCCTGTCCGGTTTCTGACCGGAACGCACTGCTTATTGCGTGAACGAACCCTTAGGGAGGGCAGTGGCAGCTTAATTGGCCCAATTATCCCAAGCTCAAATAGGGCACTTAAATACAAGCTGAAATCAGGAGTATCACTTGCTATTATCACGGCCCCTGCCAACCTTAGGGCTCAGTCACAAAATGCTGCAAGCCCTATTTTCTTTGGACCGGACCACAGGCATAATGTGCCTTGCGTTCCCGTGCGGGCGATCGCCTTGCGGCCGGAGGGCATGGCTACGGTGCCATTCACTTTGATGGACCGCCACGCCCCCTCCTGCCCCACAACATAGTGAGCCGGCCGCAATGCAATGTGTCTGGTGCGAACGAGGCCTTAAAGTGATATTAAAGTCAAAGAAGGGAATTTATCGAAACTGGAGCAGAAGAAAATCTGGAGCAGCTGTGCATGGCAACCAATCAGCTTCTCTTTTACATTTTCAAATCTTAACCAAACAAACTGAAGAGAAAAGCTGATTGGTTGGCATGCACAGCTGCTCCAGATTTTGTCTGCTCCAGTTTTGATAAATTCCCCATTTAAAGTATTTTAAGCTATTTCAAATGCTGATGAAATCTCTTGCAACTGATGCTGCTCCTTGATGTTTAAAGGTTTTAGCTTCCTCCACAATCAGCTGGTACCCCGAGCACTGACCCTGACATCCTGTTTTAGGGTGGCTCCTTTCCCTTGCAGGGTCCTATAGAGCCACCCATGTGTGTAATAGTACCTTGTGTGTGTCTGCTCTGCTTCCCCCTCCTCTTTCCTCCCTCCCTTCCCCAAACTAGTAGATGGAGAGCTTCTAGAGACTGTTCTGTCCCTTCTGATCTTGTACTGGGCAGGAAGTTCACAGAAGCCGAGCTGAGAGAGTCGGAGCTGTTTGAAAACATAACTGTAAGTGGTCGAGCAAAAAAATTGAAGAAATACTTTGTTGGGCAATGAATATTTGTTTGATCTGGATTCATCATTGAAAAAAAGTTTGAGCGTTTAATACTGCTTTAAATCCCGACTCCAATGCCCTCCGCTTGCAGCACTCCCTCACTATTTTTTTTCTGCTTACCTTTTTTTCTGCTTTTTTTCAGTCCGGTCAAGTGACATCATGGATCCTCTTCCTCCGACTGTAAGCGGATCCTGAATACAGCACCATGTAATGACATAAGGCTGCTCTCCGTAGCATACTTCATGACAGACCGATGGCGTTCCCCCAGAGGACGGGTCCTTGATGTTCTGCGTTCACAGCAAGTATGTTGAATGATGCCTGCTATCATTAAGGCTGGGTTCACACCTAGGTGGCAGCATTTTTGCGCGTTTCTACGTGCGTTTTGATGCATGTTTTTGCATGATTTGTTTGCGTTTTTACACGCAGTTCATGCGCTTGAATGAAGTCGCGCATTTTTGTTAGAAGATTCTAAGTCATTGATGTTAATAGGCAGATATACACATTAAATGCACACAAAAACACAGCAAATGTGCATTTTCAAGGGTTTCCTATTGAGTCTATGGAGCCAAAAACGAGCTGTAGTAATCCAAAAAAAAGCTCCTGTACTTTTTTCAGGCATCTTGCCTATTGCGACAAAACGCTCAGATGTGAATAGGGCCATATAAATTGATGGAAATTTTTTGGGGCGAAGATTTTTTGAGCATTATTTAGGGCAGAAAAAGCGCTACAAAATGCTCAGTGTGAACCAGGCCTTAACCACACATTTTTAATTGTTTTTAGAAAGCTGGATCCGGGCTTTGGACCCCATTCACACCGAATCCGTTAGCACCTGATTTTCAGAAGATGTCAATGAATGACAACAGAAGGTAACCTGAAAAATGTATGCATGTGATTGGGACCAGTTCGTGCTGCTGCATTGCATTGCAGTGGGCTGAAAGAAAACTAGAGGATGCTCTACTTTTAGTGCAACGCAACACAAATGGATGTAACCGTAACACAATGGAAGTAAAAAAAAGTACACAGAAGTTTGTACACTCAGGACATATTCATTAAAATAAATTGGCAAAAACGAAAAAATATATAAATGCAATGGAAGTCAAAGTATATTTGTGGTGTGACCTGAATTCAATATTGAAAAAAGTTTGAAAGTGTAATAATACTTTAACAGGCAATAATGGTACTTTAGTGGTCTTTAAGTCCATAATAGAAGTCACCAGCACTGGATGTTATGTGTAAGAAGTATAAGCACTTTTTATTGAACTGTCACATGCGCCATTAAGCCAACATTTCGGGGCCACTCAGAAGAAGAAGACACCCTGCGTGAAGAAGAAGGGGCCCTGAAGAAGGCTTAATGCCGCATGTGACAGTTCAATAAAAAACGTTAGCTTAATGACGCATGTGACAGTTCAATAACAGGTGCTTATAAAATCTTGCACATAAAATCGAGTGCTGGTGTCTTCTATTACAGACTGTATTGCACACGGCGCCATCCGTGTTGTCACTTCGAGCACCAAACTTTTGTATCTGAAGGTCTACATGCTGTAAGTATTTCTTCTATTAGACCCCTAATGTAACCTTTGCACTTCAGTGAAGCTGATCAAGCACAAATAACAGCTTAGAAGCTGGAAGTGACAAAATCATCGTTGTTTCCAGATTCATTCTGCTTGGAGGACGTTCGCTGGTCTCTTTCTTCTGCACACTTGGCAGCCCATGGAAGTGATCGGGCAGCTTTACAGACACACAAATCACTTTCACTGTGAAGGCAGTCAGCTTTACACATGTAAAAAGACTCCAGCAGATATGACAGCTATTATTTTAAAGGGGACCGTCAGGGGAACCGTTCTGATATAAGTTCATGGTCGCTAAAGCGACCATGAGCTTTTAGCAGAAGGGAGAAAGCCACCGACATAAGGCTTACTGATGTGGCCAGCTGGAAACAGTTGTGTTCCGCCGTAAACCTTATGTCGGCGGCAGCAAAAGTGTTAAGCACATTAGTCAGGATTGGAGCAGCATTTAACAGGGCGAACAGCATTAAAGGTAATTCTTCTTTATTAGTTATGGATTTATTTAAAAACGTTACTATAACGATAAGGTTGCTTTAAATAATAACTTGTGGCACCAACCGTGTCTCTGTGTCCTGGGGGACAAGCCTGATGGAGCGTTGGCTGACTTTATGATTGAGGGAATGTTTTCAGTAGCATGTTGATGATTCAGCATTTTGTGGCTGTAAACCAGCAGCAAACTAAACTTGCTCCCCTCGAGTTCTACATCATGTCTATCAACATTCCTAAAAGGAAGCCAAGGGTGACAAAAGGGGAAGTCAGCTTCCAGGGTCGCTGGGCCTCTTCATTATATTCTAGCTATGAGCCTAAAATCCACTTCCTAACTGAAAGCTAAACTCCCGGCAGATATAAAGCAGCACCACTGAATGCAGTATTGTTTTCATTCAAACAAATGTATTTTTATATGCAGCTTGCAAAATTACTGGAATTATACTTAGTAGCATGCGCGACTGTCTGATTGACGCCTGCCGGTGGTCATCTTGGTGATGGACGCTGGCAGAGAGAGGAGGGGATGTTCACCCGGCGGAATGAGGTATGCCGCCGGGTCCCCTCCTCTCTCCTGACACTGTCGGGCTCTCAGGCCATGACCGAATGACAGACTTTTTAGAGGGGGTGACACCAAAATGACTGACAGTCATTTTGGTGTCACCCCTGCAATGGTGTCACCCGGGTGCGGGCCCCACCCCCCTTGTGACGCCACTGAATATAATGAAGACATTACAGTTACAAAACAAGTCAAGATGGTAAGAAGGACCCTGCCCGTGAGAGCTTACAATCTAACAGGGAGGGGCAAGTGATACAAGCTGTAGCGGTAGCTGTGCGGGGATGGATTGTTTGAGAAAGTAATAGGCCAGTGGTAAGGTTGAGGTGGGATAGGCTTCCCTGAAGAGATGAGTCTTTAGGGATCGATTAAAGGCAAACAGAGTATGAGATAGATGGAAAGGTTGGGGTAAGGAGTTTCAAAGAAAGGGAAAGACTCTAGTGAAGTCCTGGAGGCGAGCATAGAAGTGTTGACGAGGGAGCTAGAGAGCAGAGGGTCTTGGGAGGAGTGGAGAGGACGGTTAGGGTAATACTTTGAGAAGAGGTTGGAGACATAGCCAGGGTAGAGTTGTGGATGGCTTTGTAAGTCAGTAATTGTTAATATTTTGAATTTTATACTTTGCATGATTGAAGCCAGAGGAGGGATTGGTAGAGAGGGGTGGCAGACACTGAGTGGTTGGTTAGATTAGGATAAAAGAAAAACTCTCTCAACCCTCCTTCTTACCTGTGTCCCCGTTTTCACTTACTCATTGTTAGGAGGTTTATTTGAAATGGAAAGGATGTGCCTCTAAAAACTTAGATGTATACTGCAACTATACATAAGCCCCTTTAGAGTTATACAGAAGGACCCGGTGCTGGATGATCATGTGGCCGTGGCCTAAGCCCCTTCAGACTTCTAGATTACATGTTTGGTCTTTATTTATTTCTATCTTACAAATATCTTATTTAACTCTTTTAATAAACCTGCACTTATTTCCATTTAGAGGGAGATGGCACGCACTTCATATTGTTTTCTTATTTCTTAACCAGTTGACATCCGCGGTGTTAAACCCCCTTCCCATCCAGGCCATTTTTCAGTATTCAGCGCTGCGGTACTTTAACTGACATTTATTCCGTCATGCAGCGCTGTACTGAAATGAATTTTATCCCCTTTTTTGGGGACAGATAGAGCTTTCTTTTGGTGGTATTTATTCACCACTGGGGGTTTTATTTTTTTACTATATTAAG
>NW_017306477.1:83162-88824 GCF_000935625.1 Nanorana parkeri | reverse complement strand
CGGGTCTTTTCTGCCCGTGCGTGCCCGCCAGGGGGCGCGCGCGAGCAGAAAAAAATCGCCGTCTGGAGACGGCAACCCGCAGATGCAGCAGTGCCGTCCGTCCGTTTTTTTACTACGGGCGGACGGCAAGAGGTTAAACTTTCTCCATTTGTCTTTACTTTATCTCGTTTTTATGAAGGTGTGCTTATCAATCCCTCTAAAGCTGCTCATACACCTTACAATTATCTGCAGATTTTCTGTGGTCAGATGGAAAAAGTGCAACAGATTGGCCCAGGTGGAGATTACTCCATCCACACAGTTAGGTGTAGATGGAGGAATCTGTTTCATCTTTTCCATCTGACCACAGAAAATCTGCAGATAATTGTAAGGCTGGGCACACACCTTACAACCATCGCTAGACTTTTGTCTTGCGATGGTTGTAAGGTACTTAAAAAAACGTACGATCTGCCTATCTTGCATAGGCAGATCGTACTTGCGATGATCGCAAGCCACGCCCCTTGAGGGGCAGGCTTCCGATGACCGCAATGCCGAACAGGCAGTGTGCGCTTGCGCACACCGGCCCGTCCGGCTTTTATTTCACGAACATGCTACACACTCGCCGAACATCGTACGATGCTCGGCGGGTTTTGAAACATGTTCGTAAGTTTAAAGTCGTGCGACCTTACAGTAGTAGAGGTCGCAAGGCTTCCACACACCTTACGATGATCGTACAATCGCAGGATTTCCTGCGATTATCGTACGATTATCGTAAGGTGTGTGGGGACCTTAAGGTGTATGGCCAGCTTTACTCCCTCAAATCCCTCTGACTAAGGTTTAAAAATAAATATTCCCCACACCCAACATGTTTCACTAATCACATGGCTTTTTCAGGAGTTAAAAGTAACTTATAGTAATTAATGAAACATGTTGGGTGTGGGGTATAGTTATTATTGAAGCTGAGTCAGAGGGATTTGGCGAGCACACCTTGATAAAAATGAGTTAAAGGAAAGACAATTACATGTAAATGGAAAAATGTTTGGGAGAAGGAGAAAGTTTGAGAAATAAGGAAACGATATGAAGTGTCACCTCCCTCTAAATGGAAATACATGCAGGGTTATTACAATAGTTAAATAAGATAGAAAGAAATGAAGATAAAAATGGAATGAAGAACTGCAACTATACATCACTTCTTGTTCATTCATGAGTTTCCCAATGGGGAGAAGCACTCTGTACAGAGGCTCCTCCCCATTCAGGAACTGCTTGATTGTAAATAGTTTCTGAATGAATGGGAAGCCTCTGTGCTGCAAAAAGGCTGCAAAAAAAAGAGATGCCCCCCCCCCCCCACCCCTCCAAATTGAAATTAAATTAAAAATATTTTTTTAATGTGTGTTTTTTGATGTGTGTGTTTTAATGTGTGTGTTTCATTACGTGTGCGATGTGTGCCTGTGTTTTTAATGTGTGTTATATCTATGTATGTGTGTTTTCTTTCTATAATTATTATACAGGATTTATATAGCGCCAACAGTTTGCGTGAGTGTGTGATGTGTGTTTTATTGAGTGTATAAATGATTGAATATGTGTGTTTCCCTATTTTGCCTAAGGCAGTGATGTTGAATGTTTTTTAAAGCCCAGCGCCCAAACTGCAATACAATACTATACTTATTTTCAGCGCTGGCACTTTGAGATAAATAAATTGATTTTGCGTCGCAGTTTGGGCACTCGGGTTCAAAAACGTTTGCCATCACTGTAGTAGGCTATAGCTTGCTATATACTGAGAGCGCCGCAGCTGTGACAGATCCCGACAATACTGTCGAGATTCACCCAGCTGGCTAATTGACAGCGGGCTCTGCCTATCTAGAGGCAGAGCCAGCTGTACCCGCACCCTTCCTCATCCCCTCCTCCAGTCAGCGCTGGAGGATCAGAGAGGGGAGGGGGGAAGCTTTGTGGCTGACAGTCACGGCTCTCTGCAGGGAGATGATCGGGAAGAGGGCGAGCGATGATATGTGTTTGCTCACTTTCTGATCAATAGAGCCGACGTGTGACAATTTTATTGTGACACATTGGCTCTAACTACGAGGATGAGTGAAAATCACTTGCCTCATAGTTCTCCCTTAAGTCACTGTCAAAGTCACGATCACGTGATCATCCAGCTCTGGGTCCTTCGGTCTTCTGTTTACTCCCTGCTAGTCTGCTCATCCTTCTTCAAGGTGTCCACATCACTGCCTTTGTGATGTGGATGATTCATTGGCTGTCCACCGGAAGGGTCCTCTCAGGATACCGAAGACTTCTGACGTTGAGGAGAGTTCTGCCTCTCTCCTCCTCCACAGCAGCATTGGAATCTTCCTCAGTGTCCTCACCTCTATACACTATGTATAGACGATGATTTATGGGACCTTAGACCACTGCAGGGGAGGGGGAGAGAGGCAGAAGGACCAGACCAGAAGCTGGCTCACAGAATTCGGTGAGTATAACTTTTTTTTTACCTAGAGAAAAACAAGCGGTTAACCCTTCCAGTACTAGGGTAGCCCCACTGCATGCGTTCATAAAACTTTTTCTTGGAGTTCTTCTTTTAAGCACTAAACTAATGGCTTGGGGAAGGGATATGAGGGGGCACATTTTGGCATCCTCGCCTTGGGTCCCAGAGACCTTTTTCCGGGATCTGCACATAGTCACTGCCCTTTGCACTGTTATACTGAACAAGAAATACAGTTTAACATGGCACATCTTATGTTTACCTTTAAGGGAAGCTTCAGCTTTGTTTAAAAAAATCTACAAAATAAATTGGAAGGGTTTTTATTGGAGGTGCACCGAAAATAAATTTTCAAATGCGAAAACGAAAATAAAAAAATGTCAGGCCAAAAAAAGTTTTTATTTCTAACCTTTTAAAAAATATTTTATTTTTATTTATTTATTTTTATTAAATATTTTTATTTTTTTTCTTTACTGTTGGGGTCTTTGGGGAAATATTAGGGGTCTAAACAATCAATCGCTTTTTCTGCAGCCCCTGTTATAAATGGCCAGGAATCCTCTATACTGAATGTTCCTGTATATATATAAACTGTGGCAATAGTATGTTTACTATAACCACAATCATGAATGAACAGGAAGTGATGTAGAGCACTTCCCATTCATTCATAATTGGGGACACAGTAAACATACTATGTCCTCAATTATTTACAAACACTCAGCGACCACAGCGACCACTGACCACTGAGCGACCACTGAGAGCTCAACCTCCTGTGACAGCACTGACAGCTGTCTCTGCCGCCACATCGCCACTCCTGATCTGTCACAGGAGGCTGAGAGACACCGGCCGCTCACATCGCTCTCCTCCCCTGCACCGCTAGGCTTCCTGTGACAGTTTATTTCCTCCCCGCTGGATGCTGCACGGTTTCAGAGGCAGGGCCATCTTTAATATTGATTGGGCCCCCCACCTGCCATGCCCCCCATGCCATATTGCATGCTATATTCTGACAGCGCAGAGCCATGCTGCAGCTGGGATGGATCCAACAAATATTGTCCAGATCCACCCCACCACCTGATTGAGAGCTGTAGACAGGTGCAAGGCTTTAGCCAATCAGGGCTCACAAGGAACAGTGTTCTCCCTGCAGAGAGTGGTGACTGTCAGTCATCATCCCCCTGCAGGGATTCCCCTCTCCAATCCTCCAGCGCTGACTGGAGGAATGTACAGGGGAGGAGCGGGCACAGATAGCCAGTTGGGTGGTTCTTGAAGGTATTGTCGGGATCCGTCCTGGCTGAGGCGCTCTCAGTATATAGTGGGCAATAGCATGCTATATACTGACCTGTGGGTCACCGGAGGAGGTTAGTATATGTCCTTCCATGACCCTAAAGAGAACTATGGGATAAAAAGGTTACCCCATAGTTCTCTTTTAATTACTGCTCACCACAGGGATTCAGCAGGACTCACTGGAGGGGCAGATGGGAGGGGGCGGGCATAGCTGGCTCTACAGAGGCAGAGCCAGCTGTCATTCAGGCAGCGGGGTGGATCTTGACAATATTTACCTGCTGCAGCCTGGCTATGCTGACTTTGGGTCACAGGAGGAGATTGGTAAATGTACCCAAAAGAGAACTAAAGCCAAAAAAAAGGTTTGGTTTTAGTTCTCTTTTAAGCCAGCCCTTTAAGGGGATCTTGCACCAGACACTGGTAGGTGGGTTCCCAATCATGTGATTAACTGTCACAGTGATCATGTGATCGGGAGTCTTTCTTTCCCGTTCCAATTGTAAAGCGTAACCAGGGATTTTTTGTGACAGCGCAGTCATATTGCTAGGGGCATCAAGTGAGTGTTAAAGCTTACCACTGTTCTGCCACTAATATTGATTCGGCTGTGAGGAAAAGATTCAAGAAGACATCCAAGCAAACAAATAAATACAAAATTGAAGTTTATACTTTACATATGATTAGTCTTAGTTATTGAAATATTAGTTATTCTGGTTAGCCAGGTTTGAAATCCAGACATCCCTGGCAGACAGCATCACCATGGAGTTGATCTAACCTTTCTGTCCTGCAGTAAAAATATATGTACACCCAATCAATAAAATCTCATATAACCTTTAACACATTAATGTAACACATGTCATTTTAAAGTCTTTTGAAATATTTTTAAATATGCAGCTTTAAAATAATACTTGCAATAATACCTGCCTTGAGAAGCACAGAGACCCTGTGATGACAACCTTGGGTCTGAAAAAGGTATGTAATGAAAACTGAAATGTTTTAATTAAATTGTAATTTGCATGTTGATAAAGTGGGGCAAGCCACCACGGAAGGCAAAATATAAGCAAAATAAACACCAGCTTTACTCATTTTTAACCCTTTCTCTGCCAGACATGGTTTGGGGGGGGGGGTTGGCACACATGTTAAAATGCACATTTTAGATCTGAATATCACTTAAAAATCCCAGAATTATATGTTTCCTAAAAGCAGAGACCCTGTAGAATGAAATGGTGGCTTTGCAATTTTTTGTCATTAAATAAGCGTAACTGTTGAGCAAACCCAAATGTTCAGTAAAAAAAATACACAAGTTGATTTTAGTGCCTATAAACACAATATATTAGCCAGTATTTTTTAATAAAATATAAAAGAGGATGTTGCACCAAGTAAATAACAAATATGTCAAGCTTCAAACTTACAGGAGCCAGTGAAAAACTACACTGGCCCGGCAGGGCAGGAAAGGGGGGGGGGGGCCGAGCGCCCCCCCTGCGCCTTACTAGGCCACGTGCCCTCGGCATTGGGAGGGTGTCCCCGTGCCGATGGGGACAAGGGCCTCTTCCTCACAACCCTGACCTGGTGGTTGTGGGGGTCTGCGGGCAAGGGGGCTCATTTTCATCGGGGTACCCCTTTAAATAAGGGGGCACTCAGATGCCGCCCCCCCTTGTGAATGAGTAAGGGGTACTTGTACCCCTACCCTTTCACTGAAGGGTTAAATCAAATATGAAGTCACAAGACCAGACTTTTGAAAAAAATCCTTTATTCACACAAAAAACAAACATGCCGTTTTTGACTATTCCTTTAATATAAAAAAAAACCCACAAAAAAGGCTCCATCGATGTAATCCTGTGTCAATCACGATGCAGGAACCCCGCCGACCCGCCGCCATGAAAAAAAGAAAAAGCCCCGCCGCACGACGCCCGCCCGGCCGCGACGACAATCCGCCGCAGAATG
>NW_017306477.1:64234-82947 GCF_000935625.1 Nanorana parkeri | reverse complement strand
TACCAGACCCTTGATCTGAGCACAGGTCTGGCAGGGCTGGATTCCCCCCCCCCCTCCCTGCACCTTACCAGGCCACGTGCCCTCGGCATTGGGAGGGTGTCCCCATGCCGATGGGGACAAGGGCCTCTTCTCCACAAACCTGACCCGGTGGTTGTGGGGGTCTGCGGGCAAGGTAGCTTATGTGCATCGGGGTACCCCTTTAAATAAGGGGTACCCAGATGTGGGGGCGGCACCCAGATGCCGCCCCCACATGTGAATGAGTAAGGGGTACTTGTACCCCTTACTCATTCACTAAAGGGTTAAATCAAATAGTTAGTAAAAAGTCCAGACTTTTGACAAAATCCTTTAATTGAAAAAAAAAACAAACAGTACATTTTTGACTATTCCTTTAATAAAAAAAAATGTTTAAAATGGCTCCATCGATGTAATCCAGCGTCAATCAGGATGCAGGACCCCCGCTGACCCGTCGAAATAAAAAAAGTCCCCCGCAGGACGCCCGTCCGATCCCGACGAAAACTAGCCGCAAATAAATGACATTCAGCCCGAATGTCAACAGATGGGCAGAGCGAGCCATGATATCACGGCTCGCTCTGCCCATTTGACATTCTCAGCTGTCAAATACTACATATTGCATGCATACATATCAAATGCTTCTACAGTTAAAAGTTTAGAGGCAATAGTGTAGTGGTTAGAGTACTGGTTTGCCATTGTCAAGGTCACAGGTTCTAATCCAGGGCAGTGAGAATAATGGATAAAGTTGTTGGGTGACGGGTGGACGCTAGTTTGTGTCCTCCCGTTACCCTAAGGAGAACTATGGGGAAAAGCCCTGACCCCATAGTTCTCCTTTAATCTGTGCCTACATGGTATCTTCCGCTTCACCCCTGCTGTTTTCTGTATATTGGTACCGTCTTCTGCTAGAACTTCCCAGTAATCCCTCTACTCTCTCTCTCTTTCCACACCACCCTCTCAAAGGTAAGGGGGCTATGTTATTCTGTGAATGGCAAAGATAGGAATGTCTTTTCGCTCTAAGAATGACAAAGAATCACATCCTATGTAAGGAGATGGTAAACTACATTGGATTATACTCTGAGTCAGACTTATCGAGTTGGACACTATCTATGAATATTTTATTTATTATTTATTTTTTACAGGTATTTACATAGCGCCGTCAATTTACGCAGCACTTTACATAGTTGCACATTCACTTCAGTCCCTACCCTCAAGGAGCTTACAATCTAAGGTCCCTCTTTCACATGCATACATAGAGGGCCAACTTAGAGAGGAGCCAATTAACCCTCCAGCATGTCTTTGGAGTGTGGGAGGAAACCGGAGTACCCGAAGGAAACCCACGCAGGCACAGGGAGAACATGCAAACTCCTTGCAGATCACCAAGTCAGTAGGTTGTCATACAGCCCGTACACACAAGTCTCAGGAAGGTATGTGCAAATACATAAAGCGGTGGTTGTAACAGAATACGTACTACTCGCACCTTCTCTGAGGCATGAATGAAAGTGAAAAAAGTAAAGAACAGCCAATGATCCTGGAAATGGCATACACCTCATTACACTTAAACATTTGTTACCCAGCACATTTTTTAAAAAAAATCTTGGAGTTCTTGTTTAATAAGGCCAATGTCAGGAGCAGCAAGCATTTTGCTCAGGCTAATGGACACTCAAGTTGCAGGGCTTTGGGACAGAGTAGACAAAATAATGGAAAGCAACATATAAAGGGTGGATTTTGATGTAAAGAGGGCTTCTGGTGTGATGGGGGTCTTCTGATGTGAAAGGGGGAGAGCTGGTGTGAAATGAGGGGGGCTCTGGTGTAAAGGGAGGGCTCCTCATTTGAAGGGGGGACTCTGATGTGATGGGAGAACCTCATTTTTTTTTGTGTGTTCTGCTATTTTTGTGGGTCTGCTATGGATTTTGAAGGGAAAACACATATGGGGATTTATCAAAACTGGAGCAGACAAAATATGGAGCAGTTGCCTCTAGCAACCAATCAGCTTCTCTCGTCAGTTTGTTCAGTTAAGCTTTAAAAATTAAAGGTAGAAGCTGATTAGCTGCTGTGGGTAACTGCTCCAGATTCTGTTTGCTCTGGTTTTGATAAATTCCCCTAATTGTTTTTTTTACATTTATATTTACATTTTAAACTGGGGTCCCTCAAGATTTTGCTTATTTTTTAGGGTGCTGTGATTGAAAAAAGGTTGAGAAAAGCTGTCATAGAGAACTGGTGATGCCACAAAGAAAGCAAACAGACCCTCAGTATATTGGCAACCTGACAACAAGAACTGGGTGCCAGAAATGATAACCTAAAAGCAAGCTACGGTAGGAACTTAAATAGAGGGGTGCCAGGACAGGTGGGGAGGTGCCAGGATAGGTCCACTAAGCCTAAAAGTTAAAGCTAAGACACTAAGATATAACTAAGACTAAAACCGGCTGGTATAAACACCAGTTTATTCCATGTTTCAGCATTGGCTGCTAACAATGCATTTACATTTATAGCTTCACTCACTGCAGGAAAGAGGGAAAGCCAGCAAAGGTGTTGACAGAATTGATAGCACAACAACAGAACAAAGCAGTAAGAGCCAAAGATAAAATCCAAACAGATTCCATTTTGCTTTTATAATCCACACATCTAATAGATTAGCATCACATCTGTTATTAATTTAAAATGTAATCTCTCCAATAAATCCAAACTGGCTTATAGCCCTTTTCCCATAGTAATGATGTCTAGGAAGATCTATGTTAAAAAAATAGTTAATACTGTCAACATCTGATACTGATAATATTGGCAGGATGAGATGATTTAAGAGTACTTGTAGACAGTACAGATCTGAACCCCTCCTATCGGATAATGCAGCTGCAACCACCATTGTAGGATTAAAGCAGGGGTAGGCAAACTTCACCCCTCCAGCTGTGGTGCAACTGCATTGCATTGTGCAACACATAAAATTGTTTATCACTGTGTGACAATTTCACATTTCATACTATTTTTTTCACATTTTAGGAATATAATTTTTGAGTTTGAAGCGCAGTGCTATTTACTTTTTTCCAAGTCTATAGGACACACATCCTTCCCTCTCCATAACAGGTAAGTCTATAGAGCTCTCCTCCTTCCCTCTGCATACCAGATAAGTCTATAGAGCACTCCTTCCCTCTCCATACTAGGGAAATCTGTAGAGCACACATCCTTACTTCTCCATACCAGATAAGTCTATAGAGCACTCCTCCTTCCCTCTCCATACTAGGGAAGTCTGTAGAGCACACATCCTTACTTCTCCATACCAGATAAGTCTATATAGCACTCCTCCTTCCCTCTCCATACCAGGTAAGTCTATAGAGCTGTACCTGTACCCCTGTATGTTATGGTCTCTGAGGAAATCATCCAAATGTTTTTTGAACGATTCAACACTCCCAGCTAAAATCACTGCTTGCGGCAGCGAGTTCAATACCCTAACCGCTCAAACTGAGAAGAACCCCCTACGCCCCTTGTGCTGAAATCCTTTCTCCACCAATTTTAGGTGGTGGCCTCTAGTCTTTGTTATGGAGCTTTCCTTAAAAAGTTTATTGCTGATGTTGCTATCACCATTGAACATCTTGTACATAAAAATCATGTCCCCCCTTATTCGCCTCACTTCCAGCGTGAACATGTTCAAATTTAGTAACCCTGTCTCATAGCTTTGGTCCTCCATCCCCTTAATTAGTTTTGTTGCCCTTCTCTGGACTCTTTCCAGCTCAAGGACATCCTTTCTGTGTATTGGTGACCAAAACTGGACCGCATACTCCAGATGAGGCCGAACCAGTGATCTGTAAAGTGGCAAAATTATAGACTTGTCTCTGCAGTACATCCGCTTCTTAATACAAGACAGGAATCTACTTGCTTTGTTTATCGCAGCCTGGCATTGCAAGCTATTATTCAATCTGTGGTCTACAATGACCCCCAGATCTTTTTCCATTTCAGACTTCCCTAGTGGAGTTCCCATTAATGTGTAATCCGCGTGCCTATTTTTAACCCCAAAGTGCATTACTTTACATTTATCGACATTAAACTTCATCTGCCATATAGTTGCCCACTCCCCAACTTTATCCAGGTCCTCCTGTAATGTTATATTGTCTAAAATGCTATATAAAATGTGGACCATAGATATAGTTTGGGGTAAAGTCTTTATATGCTAGCAGGCTTCATAATTGTCATATGTCAACTAAATAATATAATACTGCAAGTGTTCATCTATTAATAATAAAAGAGCAAACATGACATAGGACAAGCTTCTAATAATATTGCAAAACCAGCTGCTACAGGCTGCAACATGCAAATAGTATTCAGGACTGAAACAATATAAACTCATCTTTAGGTAAAATAGGTTTACCTTTACCACTTGCTGTCTGGAACAATTTCTTACTATCTGCACACACAATAAAATATGAATTTCCGACAGCAGAGGCCCTGTAGAATAAAAAGAGGCTAGTCGCAATTTTTTTATGTCGCACGGTATTTGCGCAAATGTTTATCAAGAGAGAAAATGTGGAGAGAATTGTCACTGGCACCAAGCAATTGTCACATGTTCGCTCCGTGGTCGCAGGTTCACCTCAGATGATGAAGTAAGGGAAGCGATGCACACCTGGCTTCAGCAGCAGCAGAAACGCCTCTTCTCTGCAGGAATACAGAAACTGGTTGAACAATGCAACAAGTGCATCATCTTGCATGGGGACTATGGGGGAAAGTGATAAGTTCAAGCGCTCACAGTTACTACTATTAAAGACGTTAAATTTATTTTGCCTTTCCTTTTTGATTCTCCCTCGTATTTATGTATTTTTATTTCAATATAGCTGTTTGCTCAGTGTTATATTTCTTTAGAGAAATATAACTGACTCTATAGAAATACGTAGACCTAGTCATCCATTTACTTGTTTGCTGAGCTCAATGTCAAGAGCTCTAACAATGTGACAGTATATAGTGTCAACAAGCAAATCAAATAGAGCAATCCTAAGTATTTAGGAACAGAAAAGTATTGCAAAAGATATAAGCAATGTAGAGGTTATTATGTTCTAGGTAATAAGGTTACTTGCAGAGTAGGTAAGCCTGCTAATGCAATTGGTAAGTAAAAGGGACCGGTTCCGAGGATCAAGTGAGTATAACTTTTTTTGAACCTTGACACAAATGAGCACTTAACCCTTGTGGTGCAGGGGTAGCTCTATGGCAAGGGTTAAGAATTATTTTCCCCGGAGGTCTTCTTTCAGTCTTTTTTATTAATAAGGTCTCAAAAGGGTCTTATCTACTATTGTACATTAAATACTGTGTTTCATTTGAATGTTATGGAAAATGCCATATTTTTTTCTCCCCACAACTGGTGGCAACAATTCAATTCTGTCTAGAATGATTAGGTTGTAAATGTGAGGAAACTTTAATAATCTCCACTATCTAAAGGCATAGGGGTGGTCTGTGCATGATACAAACCTTGGGTTTCCAAGGAAAAGGTAGGAGTTGAGCATAGGATTAGTAAATCTTAGAATAATATAACATTATCCCATAGCCTACGAAAGTCAATCTCTAAGATGTTTCATATGTGGTAGCAAATCCTTAATTGTTCTCTACATGGGGTCACATTTTTAACACTGGAGCCTGTAAACACGAAATTTTTGGTGCCCTCATAAACACCTCTCTGCTAGGATGAATTATTTTACACAGACCATTTCCTTGTTTTCCTGTTCGTGACCTAGCTTAGAATATTGTGACATTGTTAAAATAACATTTTTAAGATGAGTGGGTATGCACACTGCAAGAACATAAAAACAATGCAAGAATTCTGGAAAACAAAGTTGTAACAGCTGGGATTTTGAAACCCCAAGCTTTTATATTTATTTTTTTATCATATAGGCTGCTTGAATTTCTCAAGTTTGAGCCCACACTAGGCACCTCCAGCTGAAGTCCCTCGCTGGTGAATATTCCCCGGTATATGGTCCACTCCATTTGGAGAAATCCATCCAAAAAGACCAGGCAGCCTAGGCCCCAGACTCGGGCCTTCAACAGCACCTATTTGCCCTCCATAGGCAGCCGACCTAGGGATACAAGACTTCCAAAAAAACACCCTCCCCAGACTTGGGGAGTAAAAGAGTTTCCAGAAGCTTCTCCCAAATATTTATGCCCTCTCCCAGTATGCACCACTGGCAATAAACCTTTCAATGGTTGGGCAGGGAGACATAAATGTTCATGATTCAGCATTACTGTATCTTCCTGCTCTAATGTCAGAGGCACACTCCAGTAGCAGGCAGAAGTAAACAATATTAGTAAGCATAGGGGAAACCTGCAGGAAGCTGAATTATCAACAATTCAGTTTAGGCTGATTACAACCTAGTTAAGCTAATTTTAAGACGTCACCCCTTACTTAGGGCAGGTTGGCTACATTTGCCCCCTCCAAGAGAGATGGCGTTCCAGAGGCCCAAAAAGAATATGCTTTTATGCCTGAAAGCAGATGTCCTGGCAAAAAGTTGATAAGAAGGGATTAAAGAGAGAAAGGCAATAAGGTTACATACTTTATGTAATATTTCACATGGATTATGAACATTAGCTTTACATCCTGTCACTAACTAGCGGCACACGTTACATTACAAACGAGGTAAATGTAACATCTCTTGCTTGTAGAATTCTCCAAATCTTCACCTGCAGACGGGAAACAAAATAACAACAATATCATAGCTAAAATTAAGGGCAGAAGTCTCACTCCCTAGAGAGTGACACTGCCGCGTATTTTCTTACAACTAGGTAAACCTTAAAAAGTCAGATTCTGACTCTCTGGTGCTTTACTACCATTTAGGGGTAGAAAGGTATAACAGTGGTAACATGGGGTCCTTTAAAGCAGTGGTCGCCAACTGGTGGTCCACTAGAAAATTTTGGTGGTCTCCGGGCCCCTCTGATGCCGTGCAGGCTGGGCCGTCATTTAAGCGACACGGAGGCTCCGGGGCTGCCTCTCACTGACTCAAGCAGCGGCTGTCACAAGGAATGCGCGGCTCTCAGTACAGTGCGGGTTCTGCAGGAGGCGGGGCATCTCGTCAGTACCTCGACTAAGCAGGTTGTGGGACATAGAAAAAGTGGGGAGAAGCCAGGTAATAGTGGCTCAGTGTGCACGAAGGGGAGACACTGGGGTGGTTGGAGGCAGTGCTGAAGCTAGGTTAAAAATTCATATTAGTGGTCCGCGGGATTTAAAATTTTGAATTTAGTGGTCCATGAGGTCCGAAAGGTTGGCGACCGCTGCTTTAAAGGGTATCTATGGTGAAAACTAAAAATATATATGTATTTCTATATTGAATTACCAAAAGTTATCTCTCACTGCAAACAACCATATCGACCAAGAAGTTTGTAAACTTACTTATTGAAGGTGCCCATGGAATGTACTTCCTCAAGGCAGTGACACAATTTTACTCATCCCTGTGAATATGCATTTCCTGGTGTCACAACTCTTACGGAGTCTGCCTTTTCAAATACAAACTGAATGCCTGAACACTGTATTATTGCTTGCTGGAAGCAATGCATGATGAGAGAAATCTTAAGTCTAGTCTTGAGAAATCGAGATTGCATCACATCAAGCAGCAAGGAAAGAGCCTCAAAACACACTGGGAATCCAGGAAATTTTTGAAAGTGATGGGCAGTTGAAAGGCAGCACTATAAAAGGGGTTTTTTCAAGTAAGCTTTGTTGGAATTATAAAAAACAATTATATTATGTATTCCTATTACACCGCTGATGTTATTACAGAATACTATGTGCTGGGAACTCCTTTAAGCAAAGTTGAATGTTTTCTGCAGCACATTATCAGCAGGGGATTATCGATTTACCCATGAAGAGCTCATCCTATCTAACACTAACTAAACATCCCTACTGGAGCACAAAGTCCCAGTTCTTGCAACTTTAACTTTCCTCAGTCACACTCTAATGTGGCCAAAGGTCTACTATACACTTGGACATGTTGCAAACGAGCAGCTCCAATGTGTGCACTGGCAATCCAGACTAAAGGCCAGTGAAATGAACATCCTAAGGGAAAAGATACCATGTCAAACAGGAGCAATATCAGCTGTGAACCTGTCATTGACAACAACAGCAAACCTCTTCTTGTCCCGCCTCTCGTTACAGCAGTTTACCAGCAGTAACTGGGGTCTAGTAGTTGGACTGACCTACCATGGTAGTCAACAGTGGTAATATAATACTTTGCATCAGGCTGATTTTCCCAGCGATCACTGCCCTATCATGGTAGATGTGATGACGGCAGCCCCACGTGTCCAGGCAACTATTATATTTGTCCCCATACCTGGGTGCTAGGTCCATTAAACTGCGGGTCTTTGATATCTCCCAGACATACAAAACCCCATAACTTACAACATAAAGTAGGGAAGGTTGTGAACCTCTGTCAAGTTTTTTTAGTGCTGTCCATGTTTCTGCTGGATAGATTTATCCTGTCTATGCGTCCTGGTGACATTTAACACTGAGACACAAAAAGTAATGGGAAATCTAAAATATTAAAGTTGTCGCTGAAACAGGAAGTGAGGGTAAATCTTCCAATGGTGACTCATTTTGTAGAAATTTCCTCTCCCTTCCTATTGCACCTCTAGTGAAGGGAAAATCCCTCAATGGGATAGACAGCAAAAATAAAGTGACATGGGTTTAACCACACGCCGTTCGGCTGTTATAAATAAACGGCTGGACAGCTGACTCCTGACAGCAGATGGGTGTTTATAAGCATCTTTTCTGCTCCTGCTTGTGCGCCGGAGTGGGAAAGTTACAACATTTTCGGTGATGGCTTTTACATACAAGCATTCAGGTGGATATAGAGCCATCCTTTCTCTTGTATGGTGCCAGGGAGTGTGTGCCCCCCTCCTCCTCACCTGCCGCTGTCTCCCGTGCGAGCACAAGAACGGCACAGCAAGTCTCAGCACCCGGAGAAATGACAGGCAGAAACTGGAAGCGATGAGTATTACATCACTTCTAGCTTCTGCCTGTCATTTCTCCAGCTGCTGTAGCCAGAGAAGAAGCTGGTGAAGCAGACCTCTGCTTCATCAGCTTCTTTGTGGTCCCTAGGTGACATTAGGAGTCTAATAGACTCCTGATGTATCCATAAAGAGGCCCTTTCACACACTTTTTGCTATTAACATAGAGGGCTTGTTAGCCTCCTATGTGATAGCACACATACATACACAATGCCAACCCTAATGTTACAATTCACTGTGGATGTCAAACATGAGCAATAATTCTAGGGCCATCAATCACTGTTAACACTAAATTGATGGGCAGTAAAAGCTTTTAAAGTGTCACCTATGGCCAATTTTGGGTTTGGTAGTTTTTTATGATTTCACGGATGTGCACAATTTTAAGGTTTGACATGGTGAATATGACCAAAGAAATTTAGCAGAATATATTTTGACCTAAATGTATGAAGAAAGATTATTTATTTGCAATATTTCATAACATAGCGTAGGGAAAACATTTTTTTCAAATTTTTCGGTACTATTTTCTTTATATAATAATAATAAAAAACTATTAGTGATATTAAATACCACCAAAAGCAAGCTCTATCTGCCCCCCAAACATTATATAAAATTAATTTCGGTACAGTGTTGTATGACTGAATAAATGTCAAAGTACTTCAGCACTGAATACTGAAAAAAGGCCTGGACAGGAAGTGGGTATAACACACTTTTCTGTCCAAAATTAAAAAGAAGGTTTTGGCTATACATTTTAAGCAACCCTTGAATCTGTACAGGATTAATAGTAAAGAACCATGTACATGAATCACCCATGCAGCCCCCAGCAGTTGTCTCAGGGCTTTTAGATATCTACACAGTGGAGGATTTTATAGGTAAATACCATGCATAAAATACATGCATTACAAATATATTATGGCAAGATTTTTGTTGAAATGCATGGCCTGGGGACCACTAAGAGTCTAAAGCTGGTCACACTCTACTACAAAAAAATCTTGTCCAAACATTTGATAATGTCACCAGTGACCAGAGACATGTAGAATGACGAACATTTTGTTTGATTTTACCACATTGACTGTTAGAATTTTGTTTATTAAAAAAAGTTCCATTTTGCTCCTTCAAATTGTTTCGTCCCTACAGTCTGAATTGATCAAAATTACCCCATTAACAATTAACAATAAAACAAACATTCAGAAAAAAAAATTAAGATAACATTCTACTGGTGTATAGCCAGCTTAAACCCTGGTGCCCAATTTGCAGCCCACCAGCACTCTGGGTACGGCCCATGGCATTTTTTGCTGTACCAGCCTAAAGCACTGGCGGAGCCTGACATGTTGGACACCAGGGAGGCAGAGGTTTGTTTTCCTCTTTAGAAAAACTGAATGATTATTTTTCCGGTGTAGGCCACATCATATAGACTCTTAGGTGTGCTGGACAAAGATGCCTTTGTATGCCAAAAGCACCTCCCTGTCAGGCCTCAGCCCATTGTATTGGGTACAGGGTGGCTCCCCGTCGCTCTTTCCAGTCTTCACAATTTCTTCCTCACCTGTATGAGCAGTGGTGGCAGTTTTATTCCAGAAGTGCATTGTAGAAAAGCTAAATGAGATAAATAAATAAAACCGTTAGATAAAAGATAGCTATTGCATAAGAGACTTTACAACATGGCTGCCATAAAGCATATCTACAAAAGTGTTGCAGTCCTCTAACTGTAGCTGCTACAATGAAAATAAAACATACATAAAACCTTCCCTGTCAAATCAGAAACTGCCTTCACTTTTCTGAGAGTCATTTGAAAATTGCAACCTTCCCTATACAGTATGTACTGCTGTAAGTCGCCATCAGAATGAAGGGTACAAAACCTCCTTTTGGCACATATGGCACATGCCCTGGGCACCACTTGAAGGGGGGGGGGGCAGCTTTGTAAGTTCAGCAAAAGTTTGCTGACCCACAGAGACAGCTGACTTTTTTCTCTCCCCACCTTTCTCCCATATACATCTCCCGCCCTGGCCCCTACCAACCAGGGTTGCTCTAGCCGCCGTTCCACCCAGCTCCTGGCAACCAGTGATGTCACTGGTTGCCAGAAGCTGGGAGGGAAGCCAGGGGCGCAGTATGTTATAGACACACCTCTGATACTAAACACTCCACTACCTTACAGCAAGAACACTGGACAATGAGTTATCAGGTTAGACCTGATCTCGCAGATCTTGCTTCTCAAATTGCTTTCTCCATGGCAGAACTCTAAATGATACATAGTAACTGACGCGTTTCAGAGAACAGCTAGAGGTGGATTGGTATACAATCTTATTTCAGAAGTTCTATAGTGGAATTGAAACCAAAACTTTTTTTTTTTAGTTTTGGATAGAGAGAGGGAGGGATATATAACTCCTGTCATCTTTTTTGCCATTTGGGTCTCACTGTCAAGATTTTTTTCATTTCCTGTCTGATAGCCACAACAGGAAATGAGAGGAAATCCCTCCAAAGAGGGATTCCTGGTGGTCAGCAAGGTCACCAGAACAATTTTCTTCACTGGGGGATTTTCCATCTATTCCTGATGACAATCCAAAATTGGGGATTTTCTTTCACTTTCACTGATAATGGTCACCGGGACAAATAACAAGGGGGACAACAGACAGCAATAAAAACCGACAGGTTGTCTAATCACCCTCAACTCTATCCAAAACGAAAAAAAGATTTGGCTTTAGTTGCACTTTAATGACACATATTTTACAAGACATTCCATCAAGAGGTATATCATTTTTTGTAGACAGGGATGCTATCTGTCTTTACGTAGAGATGTCATTGTGTGGCCCTTTAGACAACTTCGCACTTGAGGCCCTCTATATTTCCAAAGTTGACCACCACTTGTTTATAAGGTATCTACAATAATACATTTCAGCACACATGGTGGGGGTTGTTGACTCACAATTTCCCTCTTAGTTTCATAAATCATGTAAGCACATCTAATTGGTGCATTGGGGTCCCAGGCTGATTATCTCACATCTGTCGATGCATTTCATCCAAAATCTGACTTTCCTAGGGCTACAGGGTAACATTACAGGGCATGCTATACATTTTTATATAATAAAAATTAAATAAATGGAGCCATTTTTTTTTTGTTCCATGTATGTAAATAATTAAAGATGAGTACATTGTAAGTACAGCCTACCCTAATTTATTACTTGTTGCTGGTATAAGCAGAAATATCTGAATGGTTCAACTGCAGCTGATGACTATACTGTTTGCCCTCTACAGATTCAACATTGAGTTAAGGGATTTCTCAGCATATATGCACTTATTATGATGATCCATATCAATACAATTGTTCAAGGATCAGGAGATTTGGATATTTAATTCCTATAACATTATGCTATTCATGCCTTACATTTAATTATTGACGACTGCATTGAAACACTCAATCCCTTTATGTTCTATTATGAGGAACTATCACGAGGATCCTATGTATATGGTATGTTCAGTCATGTGGGCTGCATTTGAGATACAGTATGTGCACTGTTAAGATTTACGACTGAAATGTAATACTTGACTCTCTGTAGTAAAATACGTTATGCAGCCTATGAGATCCATCTGGGGCTTATGATCCTTCACCCTAAAGAATTCAGGATTATTATTGTTCATGTGAATAATATTGTTTTTTGAGCATATGGAGTATTCTTTTGGAGTCCTTATTTGGTGACATGCAGTATATATAATTTATTACTGGATTTAAAGTCAAAGTCCAATTTCTTTTTTGATCATTAGAATAAGGATTGTCATTTCATTCTAGCTCAGTACTAAAGGGTCTGTTTATACATGTTTTCACGCAAGATTCACACACCCGTCACCCAGGAACCATTCCAATTCAATTCTTTTAGGTAAATGTGTGAATCTTGGGTAAAAGCTGTATAAATCTTGTGTGAAAACATTTATCAATAGAACGAAAGAGTCATAACCAAAAGTAAGTCCAAGGTATATCCCACCGCACTCCTGACCGGAAACAAACCCAAAGATTTATGTTTGCCTTAAGAAGGAGCCATTTGGTTCCGAAACGTCGCTGTTATAAATGTGACACTATCTCAGTCAATAAAAGACATTGACTTTGCATCAAGTTGGAGTGCGAGTGACCATTTATTGATTTTATAGCCAAGAGTAAGACTCAAGATAAATATATATGCTGAATTTGTTATTAGAAGCTGAACTCCAGCAACAACAAAAAAACAGCTACAATTTGCTACAATAATCATCTTCCATCCAGAGGTGTTCCATGCAACATTACTTTTTCACCGCTAGATCTTATTTACACTACTTCCTCTGAGCCCAGGGTGTCATGGACCAGCCCCTGGGGTTACACTGCAATAAACACTGCTTACAGGAGCGCTGTTCTGAGCAGAAGTATGGACCGCACATTGCCGCTGCTGGGGGAAAAGAGGAAAAACCCATCACTCATTAGACCCGCCAAAAGGCCTTCGGAAAAAATGTATGCACTTATGTATATTTTTGTTAATTGGTAAGTACACTTTCCCAAGTGAATTTGGGAACATGGAATTACCCGCTCAAATCTGTCCGCCTTAAGCCCCCCGCAATACTTACTTTTTGGTGAATGTTCCTTCCCCTCCGCCGATACAGGTGTCCTATCCGTACCCCGTATTGTCGTGTAGTACAGCCCTGCACTATGGATTCAGAATTTCACTTGCAAATGGTGAACACTCATTGGTCTGTGTTGACCAAAGAGAAGCGCTTCTGATAGCCATTTGCAAGCAAAATTCAAAATCCATAGTGCAGGGCTGCGCTACATGGCAATATGGGGTATGGTGGAGGCGATGGAGCATTCACTGAAAGAAAGGTAAGTATACCGGGGGAGGCGGGGGGGGGATAGGGGGCCAGATTTGAGTAGCACAATAGGTGACTGCACTGACCAATGAGTGCTTGCCATTTGCAAGCAAAATTCAAAATCCATAGCGCAGGGCTGCGCTACACGGCAGTACAAGGTACGGATACTACAGCCGTACTGGCAGAGGTGAAGGAGCGTTCACAGAAAAGTAAGTTTAGTGTGTGTGTGTGGGGGGCAGATTTGAGTGGGTAATTCCATTTTCCCAAATTCACCTGGGAAAGTGAACTTACCCTTTAAGCTGAAACCTTTCATACAAAAGTTTTCCAGCTGGCAGTCTTTTGGTAGAAAAAAGTTTACAATACTCTTTTTCCCCAAAAACTATTTTACCTGTTTTCTAGCAAATTTTTGTTATCTGTAGGCTGACTGTGATGTATGAGCAGTACAGTGTAGCCCCCGCCCATACCCATCATACGTAAGATGCTGAGAAAGGATCCGGGCTAAAATAATGACACTCCGCCATGCATGCAAAGGAGTTACATCATCAGTGCCTGCCCAATGGGTGAATCAAGAACACACTGGACCCGTATTTAGTTCTACTTTAAGGCTGTGTGGGGGTGAGGAGCCCACAGAAGTGAGGGAAGGTGAGCGGTGGGTGGTAATTAAAAAGCTGAACTCCAGGCAAACAGCTAAATACACAGTTTAAATATGTACACAAACTGTTTTACTTGGTGAAGTATTTGCAATTCTGCTCAGCCAATCACATGATCCTGATGACCCAGGAACCCTCCACATGTCACACCACAGGCGCTACAAAAGTGTAGCCTGCATTTTATGAATGGACCATAAAATGGAGTGGTCTCTACTCTCTGCTATAAATAGACCCTAAAATCTAATAAATAATAAAGTACATTTATTTCAGCATCAGTTTGTCTCTGTGTATTTGCCAGTACACTGGGATTGTGGTTAAGGGTGGCACGTGTAGAAGGGTGGGAATTGGAGTTCCCAAGGTCTTCTTTGTCATAGGCTCCAGTAACATAAATCCAGCCAGAAAGTGCAGAAATCACCCTGGACTGTTTTGCGTGATGCACGTTTTTGTGCTGCGCAGGTGTGAACAAGGTACATTATAATGTATTTGGTTATATCTTTGGCACTTTTCCGCGCGTAACCGCTAACGTGTGAGTGGAGCCTTAAGGAAGTAACATATTGATTTGTTTTGATGACTACCTGGGTAACTCAATATCTGCCCACCAGATCTCCAGATTCATTAAAGACCTGATGTTGTGTATTAAATGTTGCGTAATCTATACAATGAATACAGCTTGGAATATGTGAAAAATGTCTATGAAATGTTGAGAGACACTCAGGACATGGAACAAGAACACAAACAGTATGACAGTAAATGTATTGCTTGCCAAAAATGCAGTGGGTAGTTTATTTTACTCGTTTTACAATCCCCATATTTTTCATTGAGGCTTCCGACAGCGCTTGAGGATGAGGATAACAGACGAGCCCATGGTGTGTAGAACAAGCAAATTCCCAATTTACACAAATAATGTGGATACTTGTAATAGTGTGTGTGGGTAGATGATGAGAAGATTAGTGAGGAGTGATCAGGATGATTTGTAGTGGGTGTGAGATACTTAAGAATCAACAAATGATTTGAAATTGACTTTGGATGGAAAATAAATCTACATGAGTAAATGCACATGTTGTATTGCTACAGATCAAAAACAAGCAGCCACAAGTTCCCCTTGTCAGTCTATTCTTAAAGAGAAACTAGAATAGTTTTGGGTCAAATATATTAAAAATTGGTATTTTTAAAAGTTTTTAAATCTGTTTTTAGTATTTATAGAAAAAAAATAATTATTATACTACTTTTATAAAGCATTTTTTTCAAATATGCATTTAATACAGGGTGCCCCTAGAATATACAGGAGGATTCACAGAGAGAGAACTACGGATTGATGGACCGAGTGGCGGTTCTATCTGGACCATGATCGCCGACCTGCGCTGGCTTATGGCTGGCTGACAGTGGCTGGTGTTTCCACTGTCAGTCATAACCCAGTGCAGGCCCTCCCTCTGCTTCAGTCATTGGTTGCTAGGGCCACTAACTTCCTAGCAACTGATGTCAGGCAGGGCCAGCTGCTGCAACCACAAGTGATCTAGCCGCACAAATCACATATACTAGCCTGCTGTTGTGCTGCTTCTCCTCCCTGCACCCCCCGCCGTGGTTTTCGGGTCCCCTGCTCCTCTGGAGGGCCCAGGACCATGGGACACAGTGTCAGGATGGAGAGCGGGAGCAGACTGTCCATTCCCCAATCTGCCCTTTGATCACTGAAGCATGAAGCGCTCTCAATGCTTCGTGCTTCAGCTGTCAGAAGCCGGCTGCTGTGCTTGATGATCTGTATTGGAGAGCAGGAACGACATCAGAGATCTAATAGACCCCTGATGTCTCCATAAAGAGAAGCTGTCACCTCCAAATGCTGTCACATAGGGGCTTCTTAGGCCGTTTGTAATAGCATAAGTTAAGTGGAAAAAAATGTTTTAAAAAAGTGATAAAAAAAGTAAAAAATTAATTTAAAAAATGTAAAACCAACCTGCCGCCCCCTCCATCTGATTGTAATGAACATGTGCATTCTTAAAAAGAAAATAAACAGTGTGCCGGGATTGGTGCGTTAGCACTGTGCTTGGGAACACACACCAGCAGCTCTGTGTTGCAGTGCAGCTGCTGGTGTGAATGCAGCCTAAATGGTGGACAGCGGAATGGACATAAACTAAGTGACTACTCTGTGCAGGTGCAGACGCACCTCGATGAAAATGTTATTCACAGGACCTCATTGAATCTTAATTCACCACCCCTGGTCTAAAACAAGAGAAGAAACTGTTTGCTTTGAGGCTACCTATCTATGATTGAAAATTCATAAGAAACCATCTGTATACAGCTGGACGAAGAGGGAAGTAGGAGAATGTGACACTGGTCTGCATCGTGCAGTTGTGTGTGTGTCAATTAGACCTTGAGCTATTGAGTTCTCTAATGAACATTTTTTTTAGCAAAGCAGGTAAAACCTTACTGGCCTTTAAGCACGGGTTTAAAATAAATATACAAAATATTCACATGAGTTACTTTCAGCCCAACTCCTGGCATTTTCTTTTAAATAGTCCACCAGTAGGGATTTAAAATAAGAAAGTAGCTCTGGATGCAATACTTACCTCCACTCCTGCACTGTCCTCCAGAGAAGTTCCTTTACGGGGGGTGGAGGCATTTATCATTTCTGTCACATAGCAAAGCAATGCTAATCAGGAGCAGTATGACAAAACATGCAACAGATTTAGTTACAAATTGAATCATAAATTCCTGCCTCGGCTGCTTTAAGGGCTCGTCCACATCAGTTTTGGTGACTGGTGTTTTTCCTGCACTGCACCAACTCCATTCACCGCAAGGGCACACAGAAAATAATTGTTTTCTTTGTGCCCTGTTCACACCTTAAAGCTGGTGTGGTGCAGAAATATGCAGCCATGTGCTGTGCAGAGACCTGAATGGAGTGTACATTTTGTACACTGCCAATAAAGTTCAAAAAAGTAGGCAGTGCCTTGTGTTGTTACAACGCATGGCACCACTACACACTGCTGCCACCCAGTGGACACCAGCAGTAAACCAGACAGTGAAGTAGTACTGCAACAGGATAAAACCTGACCACTTAACTATGCATCTGTTTACAGAAACAAATCTGTTGCATCTGCAGTAAGAAATCTGTCTCAGCCCAGGAATGCACAGATGCCTCACAGCACTCCAGACCGGATATCCCAAGCACGGTCAAAGTGGGTGCTCGCAATGACAGAGGATGGCGCGGCTTCCAGCAAAGCTTGATATAGACGTCACCAGCACACCAGGGTAAAGTTTCACGACAAAAGAATATTCATTTATTGATGAATATTGTCACTTATTTTATGATCATCGTCATTTCTGAGCCTGATGAAGGTGAATACTGCGTGGCCCCGAAAGCACTTGTCTGAGTGACAATATTCGTCAATAAATGGACATTCTTTTGAAGCTTTACCCTGGTGTGCTGGTGATGTCTATATCAAGCCCAGGAATACAGACACACGGGACCGTAACCCTGTAGGAGAGACTTTGCTATAGGAGAGGCACCTTGATTTATATCTCATTGTGTTGCTAATGTGCTTGATAAATGCCCCCTAGATGTCCTTGATCCTCCAGTTTGAATGAAGCTGGGTGTCTTTCAATCCGAAAAAGATTGAGGCTATACTGTGAGTGCAGGATGTCATAGGCCCGCTCTGTACAGGAGTGTCATCACAACGCCTGCAACTCACAGTCTAATGATGCGGCCCTGATGTCATCATGTTGGCACAGCTCTCTGCATCACAGAAGACAGCCTCCCAAGATGAAGAGGCTGACTAGTCTGAAGACATTTGATAAGTATAAATGAAAGCAAAAATTACACTGGGGACCTTCAGGGGAGAAGGGAACACAGAGGGACAGGAATTTAGGGTTTTAGGGTTTAAGGCATTCTTCCTTAAGGTGGAGCTGTGGAGCATAGGACATAAATATTTATTTCCTATGCTCATCAGCTCCATCTCGTGGCCATAATGTGGTATGTTCCTAATATTACATTTGATTTGCAAAGACTGTTCATTTTTGCCTCCATTCACATAGAACGAACATTTACATAATTTCCCCAGACAAATGGCTCTGTGAATTGTTTATTAATATACCTCTTAGTGTCATGTTACTGGCGTGGCATTGGTGCTTTTTCTTACCTTCACCAAAGTAATGGCATTTTGCCAAAGCCAGAATCATTGAGTTACGATGCTGCTAGAAGCATGTCATATGGATTTAATAAGACTGAAGGTTAGCCAGTAGAAACACACACGCAAAAAAATTATAATAATATAT
>NW_017306477.1:60862-64027 GCF_000935625.1 Nanorana parkeri | reverse complement strand
TCTGTGTGTGTGTGTGTATATATGTATATATATATATACAGTACTGTATATATACACACTGTATATATTTATGAGAGATATAGAAAACAGGCATTTGGCTGGTGTGTAAAGTGTCCCTAAGACCCTTCTTGCTCCTCGAAGCCTCCTAAATGTTTGCAACATTCTAACCTTTCTAGTTCCAGGAATGTGTTGTACTCCATCTCTTACATTAGTACAAAGCACCCACTCCAAGTTTCTGATTACTTACAGCTGGCTATCAGTCTTATAGGATCAGGAAGAGATGAACAGGAATCCACAAAATGCCAGTCCTTTAACATCATGGAAACAGCAAGTCTGATATGAACTGAACTCAGGACACCAAGGCTGCAAGGCACAATTGCTAACCAAGTGACCACTGTGCTGCCTTTATACTCCAACAAGGCATATATAAGAGACAAAATCCTCCAAGATATCTGCTTGATCTATGAATTCCGAAATCTGACACTTGGGGGTCTATTTATAAACAATTCACAGAGCCATACCTGAGAATCTCTGTGAATGTTCATTCTGTGTGAATAGAGGCAAAAACACATTTTCTTTGTATATTTTCTTTTCAGGACGAAAGTAACATTTGGGAACTACTTCAGTATGGCCTCTAGGTGGAGCTGATGATTCTGCAAATGTTACATTTGGCCTGAAAAGAAATATACTAAGAACATTCTTTATCACCTCTATTCACACAGAACGGGTGTTAACAGATATTTGCAGGGCTAATGTTGCAACACAGAAGCAAAAGACTCCAAATAGCGTAACTCCATTTTATTCAAATCCAAAATGTTATAAAAAAAAGAACAAAACTCATATCTCCAGAGAGAATGTTAATCGTGACCGTATCTTCCTGGAGTCTTTTGGTTCTGTTCTGGTAGCCATATATAAAGATATCTGGAGAGGCTTTTTCTGGATGAGATGTCCTCAGGGGATTATTCACATATGTTTCATATGACCTGCTGTAATTTGGCGGTCATGCAGTCTCATAAGTGGCATCTTTACAGGTGAAGGGTCCCATGTGGTGTAGAGGAGCCTTTCTAAACCCGGGTGTCATGGCACACTGGGGCGCCCCTTGCCTGTGCTGGGGGTGCCCTCAAATTGTTGCACAGTATCAGGCATTTCCATAGTGTAGACAAGCCGGCTACCAGCACCTTGGACTCACATGATGCTAATCCAGAGCAAGCTGCTTCCTCGATGTCCCCCAGCATTTAGAAGAGGACAAAAGTTCACCTCCATCTAGACCTTCTCCACCTCCCGCCCTCTGCCACGCTGCCACAGCCGCATTGTGGTGATGATTATAAGGTAGGACTCTGATGTGAAGGGGGCTCCTGATAAGGGGGGGGGGCTTCTGATGTGAAAGTTGGAGACTCTAATGTGAAAGAGGGTACTCCCTGTCATTTTGTTGGTTTAAAAAAAAAAAAAACATACTAGAACCCTATCTGAAATAAGGGTCTTATATAGATTTTGGGGGAAACCAAAACTTTTTGATAATTCTATTGTTTTTTTACATTTTAGACTGGGGCGCTATTAGATTTTGCATACTTTTAAAGGGTGTTGTGATTGAAAATAGTTGAGACGCCCTGGTGTAGAGTGATGCATAGGTCGGACTGGAGTCTTCTTCATATTCATACACAATGTACATTTTTGTGGGTGTTTGGACTTTTCTGTCTATTGGACCCTTTGGAGTCATTGTGGAGAACATTTACTATCTATTATGATTTATAGGTATGGTTTTTTTTCATTTTTATTGAGGATTGATTTTGCGCACTGTTTGTTTATTATTGCTTCATAGTTATTTTTGTATATTTATTAGTCAAGTGCTGCCTGTACTGTTTGAATTTGTTTTGTTTTTTTAGACCAGCCTTTTAAATGTAACTTTGGACAGATCAATTAATTTTCAAGGCTAGTTGTATAAGACACGATGTCAGACGCTGGTAATCAGAATATATCAGATTATTTACATAAACGTGTCTTCAGAGAGCAAGTGTACGCCCTGTCACTCACACCACTATGGAGGTCAGTGTACATCAGGAAGGCCTCTAATCTCTGCTGATCCATAATCCTCTCTAAAAAAAACCCTGACAGGTGCACACAGGGACAGAGGGTGGCAGGAAACTCTGCCTGCCCACAGGGCTCAGCTCGTGGATCCTCAGGCATAACACCTAGAACTTTGCCACTCTTATCTCTCTACTGGTTCTCCTCCGGGTTGCCATGCAGTAATTTCCTCACTCCTCCTGTGCCATGCTGAGGTGCTCCTGGCAGAATGTGTACCACGATTATGGTGATCAGTACGCTTGCTCTGCTACTGCGAAGGCATTTCTTCAACAAGGTGCAGCCGTACGTATTCTGAGAAACTGACACTGATTCCTTTGCAATGCATTCAATCATATCTAAATATGATTTTGGATAGAGTTGGGGGAGGGTGAAAAACTGTGTAATCTATGTCTTATTAGTGACTTCCTTGGAGACTCAATAGGAAATTTGAGGGATACCCCCTCTTGGACAGTTGTCATAGGAACAATTGTCCCCATTGGAGGATTTCCTCTCTTCTGTTCTGGTGGCAACCCAAAATTTTAACCCTCTTAACTAGTGACAGTGGTGATCAGGACTATTAGAGCGAGCAATAAAAATTTGACAAGGGGTCTAACCTCACAACTCCATCCAAATCTAAACAAAGTTGTGCTTAGCTATACTTAGCTATATCCCATGTGTCACTTATCTATAATTAAGGAGGCACAGGTGGACACATGTTGACCTGTCACGATTTGTTTTCAGTCATAAATAGAATTCTATGGTATCCTGATAGGATTTCTATGTTTTTTTCTCACTATCATTTTGCTTTTACATGAAGTTTGTACTCTAGATATATGTGATTAATTTACTGCTATTTTGTAGACTTGCTGAAGTAGCTGATGATAACTCAGCTCGAGGACTGCATGTGGCATCAGCATCACCAGGCGGGTGAGTTAAAGCACATCATTTGTCTAGAGTTTTAGAATAATTTAGAAGAACACATGGCTGTTATAGTGATGTATCTGAAACTAGCCATAGACAGTCTGCTTGACTGTGGAACAGTCTTTCTCAACCAGGGTGCCCATGGGGGGGAGAGGGGGGGGGGGGGGGCGGTTGGGGCGGGGG